>NC_140015.1:10877106-11045770 GCF_964263955.1 Coregonus lavaretus | reverse complement strand
TGGGAAACGTATGTTAACATTGCCAAAGCAAGTGAAGTAGATAATAAACAAAAGTGAAATAAACAATAAATATTAACAGGAAACATTACACTCAGAAGTTCCAAAAGAATAAAGACATTTCAAATGTCATACTATGTATATATACAGCGTTGTAACAATGTGCAAATAGTTAAAGTACAAATGGGAAAATAAATAAACATAAATATGGGTTGTATTTACAATGGTGTTTGTTCTTCACTGGTTGCCCTTTTCTTGTGGCAACAGGTCACAAACCTTGCAGCTGTGATGGCACACTGTGGTTTTTCACCCATTAGATAAGGGAGTTTATCAAAATTGGGTTTGTTTTAGAATTCTTTGTGGATCACTGTAATCTGGGGGAAATATGTGTCTCTAATATGGTCATACATTTGGCAGGAGGTTAGGAAGTGCAGCACAGTTTCCACCTCATTTTGTGGGCAGTGTGCACATAGCCTGTCTTCTCTTGAGAGTCAGGTCTGCCTACGGCGGCCTTTCTCAATAGCAAGGCTATGCTCACTGAGTCTGTACATAGTCAAAGCTTTCCTTAAGTTTGGGTCAGTCACAGTGGTCAGGTATTCTGCCACTGTGTACTCTCTGTTTAGGGCCAAATAGCATTCTAGTTTGCTCTGTTTTTTTGTTTGTTCTTTCCAATGTGTCAAGTAATTCTCTTTTTGTTTTCTCATGATTTGGTTGGGTCTAATTGTGTTGTTGTTGTTGTTGTTGTTGTCCTGGGGCTCTGTGGGGTCTGTTTGTGTTTGTGAACAGAGCCCCAGGACCAGCTTACTTAGGGGACTCTTCTCCAAGTTCATCTCTCTGTAGGTGATGGCTTTGTTATGGAAGGTTTGGGAATCGCTTCCTTTTAAGTGGTTATAGAATTTAATGGCTCTTTTCTGGATTTTGATAATTAGCGGGTATTGGCCTAATTCTGCTCTGCATGCATTATATGGTGTTTTACGTTGTACACAGAGGATGATTTTGCAGAATTCTGCATGCAGAGTCTCAATTTGGTGTTTGTCCCATTTTGTGAATTCTTGGTTGGTGAGCGGACCCCAGACCTCACAACCATAAAGGGCAAAGGGTTCTATAACTGATTCAAGTATTTTTAGCCAGATCCTAATTGGTATGTCAAAATGTATGTTCCTTTTGAGGGCATAGAAGGCCCTTCTTGCCTTGTCTCTCAGATCGTTCACAGCTTTGTGGAAGTTACCTGTGGCGCTGATGTTTAGGCCGAGGTATGTATTGTTTTTTGTGTGCTCTAGGGCAATGGTGTCTAGATGGAATTTGTATTTGTGGTCCTGGCAACTGGACCTTTTTTGGAACACCATTATTTTTGTCTTACTGAGATTTACTGTCAGGGCCCAGGTCTGACAGAATCTGTGCAGAATATCTAGGTGCTGCTGTAGGCCCCTCCTTGGTTGGTGACAGAAGGACCAGATCATCAGCAAACAGTAGACATTTGACTTCAGATTCTAGTAGGGTGAGGCCGGGTGCTGCAGACTGTTCTAGTGCCCTCGCCAATTCGTTGTTAGATATGTTGAAAAAGGGTGGGGCTTAAACTGCATCCCTGTCTCACCCCACGGCCCTGTGGAAAGAAATGTGTGTGTTTTTTGCCAATTTTAACCGCACACTTGTTGTTTGTGTACATGGATTTTATAATGTCATATGTTTTTCCCCCAACCCCACTTTTCATCAATTTGTACAGTAGACCCTCATGCCAAATTGAGTCAAAAGCTTTTTTGAAATCAACAAAGCATGAGAAGACTTTGCCTTTGTTTTGGTTTGTTTGTCAATTAGGGTGTGCAGGGTGAATACGTGGTCTGTCGTACGGTAATTTGGTAAAAAGCCTATTTGACATTTGCTCAGTACATTGTTTTCACTGAGGAAATGAACTAGTCTGCTGTTAATGATAATGCAGAGGATTTTCCCAAGGTTGCTGTTGACGCATATCCCACGGTAGTTATTGGGGTCAAATTTGTCTCCACTTTTGTGGATTGGGGTGATCAGTCCTTGGTTCCAAATATTGGGGAAGATGCCAGAGCTAAGGATGATGTTAAAGAGTTTAAGTATAGCTAATTGAAATTTGTGGTCTGTATATTTGATCATTTCATTGAGGATACCATCAACACCACAGGCCTTTTTGGGTTGGAGGGTTTGTATTTTGTCCTGTAGTTCATTCAATGTAATTGGAGAATCCAGTGGGTTCTGGTAGTCTTTAATAGTTGATTCTAAGATTTGCATTTGATCATGTATATTTCTTTGCTGTTTGTTCTCTGTTATAGGGCCAAAAAGATTGGAGAAGTGGTTTACCCATACATCTCCGTTTTGGATAGATAGCTCTTTGTGTTGTTGTTTGTTTAGTGTTTTCCAATTTTCCCAGAAGTGGTTAGAGTCTATGGATTCTTTCTTTCTTAGGTTTTTGCATTCTTCATCAAACCATTTATCACTGTTGTTAATTTGTTGTTGCCTAATTGTTTTTTGGTAGGTTTCAACACTACTTTCCTTCCATCTATAGCATTTCTTAATATTATTCAGTTCCTTTGGCTTTGATGCCTCATGATTGAGTATTGCTCTGTTCAAGTAGACTGATTTTGTTGTGGTCTGATAGGGGAGTCAGTGGGCTGACTGTGAACGTTCTGAGAGACTCTGGGTTGAGGTCAGTGATAAAGTAGTCTACAGTACTACTCCCAAGAGATGAGCTATAGGTGTACCTACCATAGGAGTCCCCTTGAAGCCTACCATTGACTATGTACATACCCAGTGTGCGACAGAGCTGCAGGAGTCATGACCCGTTTTTGTTGGTTATGTTGTCGTAGTTGTGCCTAGGGGGGCATATGGGGGAGGGAATGCTGTCACCTCCAGGTAGTTTAAAAAATATATTTTTTTATTATTTAATTTAACCTTTATTTAACAAGGTAAGCCAGTTGAGAACAAGTTCTCATTTACAACTGCGACCTGGCCAAGATAAAGCAAAGCAGTGCGATAAAAACAACAACACAGAGTTACATATGGGGTAAAACAAAACATAAAGTCAAAAATACAACAGAAAATATATATACAGTGTGTGCAAATGTAGCAAGTTATGGAGGTAAGGCAATAAATAGGCTATAGTGCAAAATAATTACAATTAGTATTAACACTGGAATGATAGATGTGCAAGAGATGATGTGCAAATAGAGATACTGGGGTGCAAATGAGCAAAATAAATAACAATATGGGGATGAGGTAGTTGGGTGGGCTAATTTCAGATGGGCTGTGTACAGGTGCAGTGATCGGTAAGGTGCTCTGACAACTGATGCTTAAAGTTAGTGAGGGAGATAAGAGTCTCCAGCTTCAGAGATTTTTGCAATTCGTTCCAGTCATTGGCAGCAGAGAACTGGAAGGAATGGCGGCCAAAGGAGGTGTTGGCTTTGGGGATGACCAATGAGATATACAGTGGGGGAAAAAAGTATTTAGTCAGCCACCAATTGTGCAAGTTCTCCCACTTAAAAAGATGAGAGAGGCCTGTAATTTTCATCATAGGTACACGTCAACTATGACAGACAAATTGAGAAAAAAAATCCAGAAAATCACATTGTAGGAATTTTGCTGAATTTATTTGCAAATTATGGTGGAAAATAAGTATTTGGTCACCTACAAACAAGCAAGATTTCTGGCTCTCACAGACCTGTAACTTCTTCCTTAAGAGGCTCCTCTGTCCTCCACTCGTTACATGTATTAATGGCACCTGTTTGAACTTGTTATCAGTATAAAAGACACCTGTCCACAACCTCAAACAGTCACACTCCAAACTCCACTATGGCCAAGACCAAAGAGCTGTCAAAGGACACCAGAAACAAAATTGTAGACCTGCACCAGGCTGGGAAGACTGAATCTGCAATAGGTAAGCAGCTTGGTTTGAAGAAATCAACTGTGGGAGCAATTATTAGGAAATGGAAGACATACAAGACCACTGATAATCTCCCTCGATCTGGGGCTCCACGCAAGATCTCACCCCGTGGGTTCAAAATGATCACAAGAACGGTGAGCAAAATTCCCAGAACCACACGGGGGGACCTAGTGAATGACCTGCAGAGAGCTGGGACCAAAGTAACAAAGCCTACCATCAGTAACACACTACGCCGCCAGGGACTCAAATCCTGCAGTGCCAGACGTGTCCCCCTGCTTAAGCCAGTACATGTCCAGGCCCGTCTGAAGTTTGCTAGAGTGCATTTGGATGATCCAGAAGAGGATTGGGAGAATGTCATATGGTCAGATGAAACCAAAATAGAACTTTTTGGTAAAAACTCAACTCGTCATGTTTGGAGGACAAAGAATGCTGAGTTGCATCCAAAGAACACCATAGCTACTGTGAAGCATGGGGGCGGAAACATCATGCTTTGGGGCTGTTTTTCTGCAAAGGGACCAGGACGACTGATCCGTGTAAAGGAAAGAATGAATGGGGCCATGTATCGTGAGATTTTGAGTGAAAACCACCTTCCATCAGCAAGGGCATTGAAGATGAAACGTGGCTGGGTCTTTCAGCATGACAATGATCCCAAACACACCGCCCGGGCAACGAAGGAGTGGCTTCGTAAGAAGCATTTCAAGGTCCTGGAGTGGCCTAGCCAGTCTCCAGATCTCAACCCCATAGAAAATCTTTGGAGGGAGTTGAAAGTCTGTGTTGCCCAGCGACAGCCCCAAAACATCACTGCTCTAGAGGAGATCTGCATGGAGGAATGGGCCAAAATACCAGCAACAGTGTGTGAAAACCTTGTGAAGACTTACAGAAAACGTTTGACCTGTGTCATTGCCAACAAAGGGTATATAACAAAGTATTGAGAAACTTTTGTTATTGACCAAATACTTATTTTCCACCATAATTTGCAAATAAATTCATTAAAAATCCTACAATGTGATTATCTGGAAAGAAAATTCTCATTTTGTCTGTCATAGTTGACGTGTACCTATGATGAAAATTACAGGCCTCTCTCATCTTTTTAAGTGGGAGAACTTGCACAATTGGTGGCTGACTAAATACTTTTTTTCCCCACTGTACCTGCTGGAGCGCATACTACGGGTGGGTGTTGCTATGGTGATCAATGAGCTAAGATAAGGCGACGAATTGCCTAGCAGTGATTTATAGATGGCCTGGAGCCAGTGGGTTTGGCGACTAATATGTAGTGAGGACCAGCCAACAAGAGCATACAGGTCACAGTGGTGGGTAATATATGGGGCTTTGGTGACAAAACAGATGGCACTGCGATAGACTACATCCAATTTGCTGAGTAGAGTGATGGAGGCTATTTTGTAAATGACATCGTCGAAGTCAAGGATCGGTAGGATAGTCCGTTTTACGAGTTGTTTGTCCCCCTGTGTGCTGAGGGTGTCAGGTTCTTGTCCAGTTCTGGCATTTAGGTCGCCACAGACTAGTACATGGCCCTGGGTCTGGAAATGATTGATTTCCCCCTCCAGGATGGAGAAGCTGTCTTCATTAAAGTATGGGGATTCTAGTGGGGGGATATATGTAGCACACAGGAGGACGTTTTTCTGTTGAGATAATTTCCTTTTGAATTTCTAACCAAATGTAAAATGTTCCTGTTTTGATTAATTTAATAGAGTGAGTTAGGTCTGGTCTA
Source organism: Coregonus lavaretus (assembly GCF_964263955.1). NCBI lineage: Eukaryota > Metazoa > Chordata > Actinopteri > Salmoniformes > Salmonidae > Coregonus > Coregonus lavaretus. The sequence goes on along the minus strand of NC_140015.1, from coordinate 11,040,137 downwards.
TACCAAATTAGCATACCCCCTGAGTCCCTTCCCTGTTTCACACCTGGTAGTTTGGTGGATGGGACTACCAGCTCTCTGTAACCTAGAGGGCAACCAGTGGGTCCGTCTCCTCCTCTATACCATGTTTCTTGTAGGATGACATTGTCTGTATTTCCGATATCTTTGTTGAAGTCCAGATTCCTGCTCTTTAGGCCAAAGACAGATGACCTCAGGCCTTGGATATTCCAGGATGAAATAGTGAAGGCTTTGTGTTCCATAAAGTGTCTAATGTTGTTGGTTCTCTCTCTCTCTCTCTCTCTCTCTCTCTCTCTCTCTCTCTCTCTCTCTCTCTCTCTCTCTCTCTCTCTGACACACCCACACTCACTGAATATGTAGGCACTGGGTGTTAACCACATCAAAGCGCCTGATCAGTTGTGAATCAGCTTTGCATATGTGTTTTGATGCATCCACTTCACACTCATATTACACCAGCCGAGTGTAATGTGCCAGACAGTAATGTGTGTGTATTTGATGAGTAGGCTTGAATATAGGCAGCCAATCAGGCATGCAGCCAGGCAGGTTCCCTTTGTGTCTCCAGGTTATAAATAAAGGGTGAAACAAAATAAATACCACAGAGAGGTGGACCTGATGACAATTATAGGTGATTGTTTGGGATATTTGCCTCGAGCCATTCAGAATGAGGTATGCACCAGGCAGTAGTACAGAACACACTACAGTACATATTAGGGTCTAAATAGAGATGGATCAAGGCGTAGGGAGATGGGAAAAGACAGGCAGTGGTAAAGACCATATTGAGAGAAGAGACTGAGAGGGACAGAGTGAAGGAGAGATAAAGCAGAGAGGGAGAGTGAGAGAGAGAGATCCCAGGGGAGGAAAAAACGTATTATCACGTTGGGCACAAGGCCTTGATTGTGTTATTCCACACACATCTCTACAGTCCACTCATTTCTCTCCCCTCTGTCTGTCTGTTGGTGTTGTTATAAGGAGGTGTGTGTGTGTGTGTGTGTGTGTGTGTGTGTGTGTGTGGTTCCAGTAGTACTATTGCTGTCTTTATTGCCCTTACTGGCACAGGGGTTTTATTCAAGGATGTGTGCTCATGCCATAGAATACGCTTGTGTACACACACACGCTCGAACAAACATACAGCACACTAGAAAAAATGACCATGCCACCATCTCCCACATTCTCCTTCTTTCCTTCACTCTATACCTTCTCTCGCTCTGCCCCTGTTTCTCTCTCTCACACACAAACACACACTCACTCTCTCACTTCCTTACTCTGTCCCTGTGTGTGTGTTGCAGGGCTCTGCCGACTCCTACACCAGCCGGCCGTCAGACTCAGATGTGTCCCTGGAGGAGGACCCAGAGGCGCTGAGGAAGGAGGCAGACCTACAGGCCCTCGCCACCCTCGAGAAAGCCAAGGTCAGAGGTCACCATGGCCCTTCCCTGTGACCCTGTCCCTCTGTTATACAGTACCCCATACAGCCATACAGAACAGCACAGTCTTTAACCATTCATCCTGACCCTAACTATACACCTGACTATTCTCGCTAACAGTTGTAGGTACATGGTTAACACATATTATAACATTTATTTCTATTCAATTAACATTCAATAACAGTCTTTGTGACATTATAAACATTGAGCGACATGACAAGTTGAGTAATATTTCATCCGGTTCGCTCTATCGCCCTCATGTCATTCATCTTATCCTCTTTTCACATTCTTTGTTCTCCTTTTTCTTTTGCTTCCACCTCTCCAGACCAAACCAGTGGCCTTCGCTGTGCGGACGAATGTGGGCTACAACTCTGGGCCCAACGATGACGTCCCGGTGCAGGGCATGGCCATCTCCTTTGAAGCTAAAGACTTCCTACACATCAAAGAGGTACCAGAGCTGCCCAAACAACACTGGGCCTTCTTATTTCTTATTGTTAGATCGTTTCTGAAGATGACTTAGTCCCCATCCCCTGGAGCTATGATTTGACATTTTATAATGACAGGGGGATATTGTGAAATGGCATTTTGTTGTTCAGTTATAATATGAACATCCGGTTCAATATTTATGTCTGGTGATGTGTCGTTAAGCAAGCTAAGATGGAGGCGGTGGTTGCCTTGGCAACAACAGCAGGGGCTCTGTGAGCGAGGGAGGAGAAGACTGGTGTGTGTATTATTGGGTAGTATTGACGTGTCTGTCTGTCTGTCTGTCTGTCTGTGTGCTCTGTGCAGAAGTACAATAATGACTGGTGGATTGGGCGACTGGTGAAGGAGGGCTGTGAGGTGGGGTTCATCCCCAGCCCAGTCAAACTGGAGAACACCCGGCTACTGCAGGAGCAGAAGATGAGACAGAACCGCCTCAGCTCCAGGTACTGCTGCTACCCACACCCATGTACCCTGGCACCCATCACCCAGTGACTTTGTAAAATTTTTAGAAATAAGTAGCGTTTATTGAGAAGTCATTGAAAATGAATGCCCTTTTTTCGATTATTGTATTGTAATTTTAGTTTACTTCCTGAATTGACTGCCTGAAGTTCAATGTATTTTCAATGACTATTATTTTTCAGTCTACCTCACTTTTCACCTACCAGTAACCATCCACTCATTGTTCTCTCCTCCTCCCTCTTACAGTAAATCTGGTGGCAGCTCCAGCCTGGACGTTGCCACGGGAACACGCAGGCCCACCCCTCCTGGCACAGGTAAGGTCAGGAGTTGGGGGTCATCTTCACCACTCGGCTGGCTAGAAGAGACACACACTACAACACTGTGTGTGTGACGACAGATATAGCCCTCTGTCGCGGCCTGTCGCTAATATTCCATGTAGATTTTAATTGGATAGTTAGTGAACCATGATGAATCAGATATCTGCAGTGTGGAGTGGAGCGTTTCAGTGGGTGTGCTGCTGCTGGAGTGAGAGAGACAGAGAGAGGGAAAGAGAGGGGTCCTAGCGGGTCTGTCATTAGCATGGCTAACAGGACCAGCCTGAAATAGAGCTGAGGATATAGTGCTCCTCTCATTAAATCTGATCACTACGTTTGGCCAGACCAGGGTTGTGACCCACATGGCACCCTATTCCCTACATAGTGCACTAGGTTTGACCAAAGCCCTATCAGCCCTGGTCAAAGGTAATGCACTTTAAAGGGAATAGGGTCCAATTTGAGACGCAGCCCATACCTTATGTGTTAACACTGAGCTAGTTCAGTTCATTCATGCTGCTGGATAGACAGGACAGTTCACTGCGACTGAGGGAAATTAATAGACTGACATAAAGACAGAAGGAAAGATTGATGGTGGAATTACAGAAATATATACATGTTTTTATTAGATAACAACTGACTGGGAGTGAATTCATTGAATTGAATAATTGAATTGAAGACAGACGGACTAGATCAGACAAGTAGATTGACTGTAACTGGCATTGTTTCTCCAATTATGGACTACCTAGTAATAATAGATGTGTAACGTTAATACATGACAGTTATAGTATGGTTGTCTTTATCAACCATATTTGTTATACCTGAACTGATATACCAAACCCTTCTTCCTGCCTGGCTGTGTCGGCTTAAAACACCCCTACCCATACCCAAAACACAGAGCCCTCACCACCTTAACCAGTCCCAGCAAAACAGCACACCCTCCTCAGGGCAGCTACACAGCTTTTTCTGCCTCCAACTCCTAGCACCTCTTCTTCTCTGCTCTCTCTCTCTCTCTCTCTCTCTCTCTCTCTCTCTCTCTCTCTCTCTCTCTCTCTCTGCTCTCTCTCTCTCTCTCGATCTCTCTCGATCTCTCTCTCTCTCTCTCTCTCTCTCTCTCTCTCTCTCTCTCTCTCTCTCTCTCTCTCTCTCTCATCTCCGCCACTTCTTCTTCAGCAGTAAATAGCGCTCTCTTCCACCTCCTTTCTCTCCGCATCTCTCTATTACTCACTGTTCTGTTTCGATCGCTGTTTTTCTGACCTGCTCATACACTAACTTCGTCGTGACCAAAAGCATTTATTCTTTACTTAGTCACCTATTGACTTCTATCTCTTAAATGTTTTTTCAGCACTGTTATTTCTGGTTCAGAACTCTGTCATTTCTCCCATTTCTAGATCTCAGATCTGAGTCCGTCCTTCTCTCTGCTTTGGATTGCCTTCTTGTCTTTTATTGATTTCTTATCATGCCCTTTCTTGTCCTCCTTTTTTCTCTTTCCTCATTTCTCTGTACACATCTCCACTTTTTCTTCCTCTTTCACTATTGCTCGATATTCTTTCTCTCTCTTTCTGTCATTCCCTGTCCCCTCTCTCTCTCTACCCCGCCCCGCCCGCCCCCCCCCAGCTCATGTGGACATGTCCACGATGGCTTTTGACCTTGACCCCCTGGACCTGGATGCCGAGGAGCCCCCTGAGTCCCAGGGTGACCCTCGCTCCCCCAAGGGCAGCGCAGGCAGCGTCACCTCTCCCCAGGGCCAAATCCACCGCCTGCCCTTCTTTAAGAAGGTAAAGCCCTCCAGAGGCCCCAGGCACCACGGCTGCTTCCCCTCCCCACCTCCCTTCAACCAAACCCGCCTACTGCACGCAGCTATGGCCCAGTCCTAGACTATAATAACCTCTGTCTGTTCCCACTAGCCCCTCTCCACCCCCCTCGTCTCTGACTTATTGCCCTAAACTGACCCACCGTTCCGTTCCCGCCGCTAGCTAGCGCCTGTCTGACTCCCTAATCCCGATTGGCCCCTCAGTCTCTGGTCACCACGGTAACGCTGAGATATGTTTGCCTGTGTGTTTCTGCGCTGGTCAACTGGGGGAGGGGTTGAGCTGAGCTACAGTCTAAAGACGAACTTGGACATGTTCATACATTCACAGATGCAAAATCAATGTATAAATATTTGTTGATGGTGCAACTGTAAACAATAAGTTTCATTATCGATCAGACTACAATGGGTGTGGTCTCCGCTGTACTATTGAACAGCTCCACTCCCAATTCCCAACTAACCCTAACCTGTCAATAACAACACGTCCTCTGTCTTTTTTGCTTTTTGTCTCTTTTTTGTCCTTTTTGCTCTTTCTTCTCGTGGGGTTGTGTGCGGATTGATACTGTAGGTGGCCCAGCTAAACAGAAACAGAAGTCGGTGAGTCGGTGCTGACCTTTAATTCACCTTTACCTTCTATTCTGCCTCCTCCTCTTCCTCTCTGTTGTCTCTCCATGTTCCTCAGTCTGCTCTCATGTCAGCTGATGCTAGAGAGAGTAGGAGGTGACTGGATTTGAACATCTCCTCATTTTTGTCAAGGTTTTCACTTATTCCCCAAGAAGATTTCCGTGTTGCAGTTGTCCCCAGGGATATTGTGTTCCAAAATAATCAATTAATAAATGATGGAAAATGAGAAATTATAGGGAGGAATTGTAGGAAGGGAAATGTTAGTTCTACCCCCAAATGCAAGCAGGGCTTCCATTGTCTCTGTCGTCAGAGCTGATTGGGTAAATACGGGCTGTCAGTATGCAGTCAGAGCTGATTGGGTAAACACAGGCTGTCAGTATGCAGTCAGAGCTGATTGGGTAAACACAGGCTGTCAGTATGCAGTCAGAGCTGATTGGGTAAACACAGGCTGTCAGTATGCAGGAGCAGGAGCAGGCGTGTCACGGCCCCTGTCCCACACACAGTTCTGGTGAACGCTAATGCTGCCTGATGTGTTTTCATTCCCATTCTGGACGGCTGCTTTGAGTGACAGCCAGTAACCGATCGTCAGCCCGCCTCACTTTCCCTCGCTATCTCAGAGCTGTCAACACAGCTTTGATCCCATAGATACAGGAGACTGTAGAGACAGAGGCACGCTTTGTCCTCCAATAGCACAAACACTTTCTATAGATTACGTGAAAGTAAATGTTTTTCTGAAAACGAGAGATTAATGGTGATACACAGTACACTTCACCCAGCACTGCCCCTCTAGAGATGAGCACCATTTGGAAAAGTTCTTAACAGTGTATTTTTTTAGATGTAGTGAATCGGAATGAGGTGAACTGGTTGTGGAGGTGTGGCTTTATGTAACGTAATGTACCTTAGTGGAGGAGAGCTCTCCAAGCCTCTCTGCTACTGCTCTCGGTGCACTAAAGTGCTGCCTGGAATACAGAGGAGAAGGCGTGCTGAGAATACAGAGAGCAGGAAATGCAAATGAGCTTCGTGATTAACATAACTTCACTGAAAACCCACACTAACACACCGTTATATTAACAGTATTGCCCTTTTCATGTACACTACTTCCGATCAAGCAACATTATGGACTAAACGTTCAAAACCTGTTGCTGCAGGATTATTTTGGTGTGACAATATAGGTCAAATGAAGATCCTACATCTGTATTCTCCTGATGCCTGCCTATCTGTTAGTGGATAGACCATGGGACCTGTTCTCCAGTTAGTGTTCTCCCCTCACCTGTCACTCCAAAACAGGACACTTTCTGTAACAGAACAGATGCTTATAGATGCAATGTTGGGCAGATGAGTCATGCTCCTCATGATTCATATTGATGGTGTGTTAATGTATGCATTTGTTTTACTTGTCAGAATATTGATTGACAGTGTGTGGGTGTTTTGCGTAAGAGTGCATGCATCTGTGTATGTTTCCATTTTCAATGTGATATGAGTGTTTTAAGTAAGTTTCTGAAATACATTCTCTGTATGTTGGTTCAAAATGAGGGGTATCTTCTTGTAGGTTTGGTGTGTGCTGGTTGTCCGTTTTCTGGGCCTAAAAACCCATTTGGCTTGGTGTCTATCTGGCGTCTTTCTATAAAGCAAGAGGAGTCTACCACACACAGATACATACTAAGAGAGAGTAGGAGAGAGAGAGGAGGGGAATTGACAAAGTTATCTTTGACTGGAACCACAGTCACATAAGCCTTTGGCTGCACGAAAGCACCTGAGATTTTTTTAATATATCAATAATGGCCCCTACCACTCTCCATAGCTCATTCTGATCCAGTTGAATTATGGTTGATTTCATTTGCTATGACTGGCAGAGCAGACTGAGAAATGGAAATTAGTGCTTTCTGTGAAAACATGTGCTCTTGGTTTTGGAGCTTTTATCCTCTCCAAGATAATAAATGGCCTCTGTCTGAAATGCATTATATGTCATTCTGACTGTAGTCCACTGTACAGAGAGAGGGAGAGTTGGTGTTGACATAATGTTGATTTATGTGTGTGTGTTTCTGTGGCAGTAGATTGTGTAGCTCCGTACATGTGCGTACAAAGTGGCTGTAGATTGTGCGTCTCAAAGTATGTGTGAGCTCTGTTCGTGTGTGTATGTCTGTGTTCAGACACAGTGGTTATAGTGTCTCACCCCACTCTTGGTGCTCTCCTCCCTGGCTTAGATGGAGCATGTTCCCCCTTACGACGTGGTCCCCTCCATGAGACCCATCATTCTAGTGGGGCCGTCACTCAAGGGCTACGAGGTAAGGCTACTGTATGTCTCAATCTCCCCATTAAAACAACTTTCTTTATGGTTTATTATATCTGTCATATTCCATACCTCAGTTCGTCTTCTCCTCATCTCCCACCAGGTGACTGACATGATGCAAAAGGCTCTCTTTGACTTTCTCAAGCACAAGTTTGAGGGCAGGTGAGTTTCAGGCCAGCCAGAGAACATGACTGAAATATTTCCCATATTTAGTATAGGTTGAAAATATCTTCAACTTAGTATTTAGTTAACCTGCTTTTAGACGTTTCCAGTTCTCAGCCCTGATTGGTTGATAATGTTTCTTCCAGGATATCCATCACTCGGGTGACAGCAGACATCTCCCTGGCCAAGCGCTCGGTCCTCAACAACCCCAGTAAACACACCATCATCGAGCGCTCCAGCACCCGCTCCAGCCTGGGTAAGACAGGGCAAGACACCTTTGTGCCTTTCTTGTACCTAAAACAAAACCATTGATCACAATAAGCGCCAGGACTGGCTCTGTGCCTTTCCAACACACTCCCACGTGATACATTTCAAAAAGCTTTGTTAGTTAATGTTTCTTATCATCCATTGGGCTATTGTGTTGTTACCTTTCACTATCTGTGTTTTCATATATCAACCTTAGCTTGTGTATGTGTTTGATCCTGCTGATGACCTGCCTGACTCTAAATGAAATACCAGTTTGTACATTTACATTTGACATTTTAGTCATTTAGCGGACGCTCTTATCCAGAGCGACTTAGAGTTAGTGAGTGTATACATTATTATTATTATTTTAATTTTATTTTTTCATACTGGCCCCCCGTGGGAAACGAACCCACAACCCTGGCGTTGCAAGCGCCATGCTCTACCAACTGAGCTACACATGGACAATGACTGGTGTTTACCTGTCTCCGAGTACTGGGAGAAAGATATTTAAAAGTATTGTTTCTGTTGGTAATAGCTACCTGTTCACAAAAGGTCAGGAAATATTGGTTGATTGGATGTTAGCATCTATTGACGACATACAGTAGGGAGCCTCATAGTCGCCCATTCAACCATTGACCTACAGTGAGGGGAAAAAGTATTTCATCCCCTGCTGATTTTGTACGTTTGTCCACTGACAAAGAAATGATCAGTCTATAATTTTAATGGTAGGTTTATTTGAACAGTGAGAGACAGAATAACAACAACAAAATCCAGAAAAAACGCATGTCAAAAATGTTATAAATTGAATTTGCATTTTAATGAGGGAAATAAGTATTTGACCCCCTCTCAATCAGAAAGATTTCTGGCTCCCAGGTGTCTTTTATACAGGTAACGAGCTGAGATTAGGAGCACACTCTTAAAGGGAGTGCTCCTAATCTCAGTTTGTTACCTGTATAAAAGACACCTGTCCACCGAAGCAATCAATCAGATTCCAAACTCTCCACCATGGCCAAGACCAAAGAGCTCTCCAAGGATGTCAGGAACAAGATTGTAGACCTACACAAGGCTGGAATGGGCTACAAGACCATCGCCAAGCAGATTGGTGAGAAGGTGACAACAGTTGGTGCGATTATTTGCAAATGGAAGAAACACAAAATAACTGTCAATCTCCCTCGGCCTGGGGCTCCATGCAAGATCTCACCTCATGGAGTTGCAATGATCATGAGAATGGTGAGGAATCAGCCCAGAACTACATGGGAGGATCTTGTCAATGATCTCAAGGCAGCTGGGACCATAGTCACCAAGAAAACAATCGGTAACACACTACGCCGTGAAGGACTGAAATCCTGCAGCGCCCGCAATGTCCCCCTGCTCAAGAAAGCACATATACAGGGCCGTCTGAAGTTTGCCAATGAACATTTGAATGATTCAGAGGAGAACTGGGTGAAAGTGTTGTTGTCAGATGAGACCAAAATTGAGCTCTTTGGCATCAACTCAACTTGCCGTGTTTGGAGGAGGAGGAATGCTGCCTATGACCCCAAGAACACCATCCCCACCGTCAAACATGGAGGTGGAAACATTATGCTTTGGGGGTGTTTTTCTGCTAAGGGGACAGGACAACTTCACCGCAAAGGGACGATGGACTGGGCCATGTACCGTCAAATCTTGGGTGAGAACCTCCTTCCCTCAGCCAGGGCATTGAAAATGGGTTGTGGATGGGTATTCCAGCATGACAATGACCCAAAACACACGGCTAAGGAAACAAAGGAGTGGCTCAAGAAGAAGCACATTAAGGTCCTGGAGTGGCCTAGCCAGTCTCCAGACCTTAATCCCATAGAAAATCTGTGGAGGGAGCTGAAGGTTCGAGTTGCCAAACGTCAGCCTTGAAACCTTAATGACTTGGAGAATATCTGCAAAGAGGAGTGGAACAAAATCCCTCCTGAGATGTGTACAAACCTGGTGGCCAACTACAAGAAACGTCTGACCTCTGTGATTGCCAACAAGGGTTTTGCCACCAAGTACTAAGTCATGTTTTGCAGAGGGGTCAAAAACGTATTTCCCTCATTAAAATGCAAATCAATTTATAACATTTTTGACATGCGTTTTTCTGGATTTTGTTGTTGCTATTCTGTCTCTCACTCTTCAAATAAACCTACCATTAAAATTATAGACTGATCATGTCTTTGTCAGTGGGCAAACGTACAAAATCAGCAGGGGATCAAATACTTTTTTCCCTCACTGTAATTGGTTTAAACAAATGTTTTTATTTAGAAGGTCATCAATCCACTCCATTTGGGATAGATAGTCTTCAATATCAGTGAGTAGGGCTAAGCACAGAACAACAAGGCCCCTCTAGAGGAGAGGCTAGCTGAGCAGAGAGGGGCAGTGTAGCCTGTCCACAGGAACCTGAAAGGGTTGTCAGCCTTCTACCTTTATTACTCACTGTCTGAGTCTGATCTGGCCTCTTCTCTTTCTCCATCCTGTCTTTTCCTACCCACCACCCACCCGTCCCTCTCTTCCACCACTCTCCTTCCCTCCACTCTCTACGTCTCTCAGACGTACTGGGTACGTATGCTCTCAACCCCACGAGGAAAACAACCAAGAGCTTTTTCTCTGTTCTCCTCCCCTGTCTGTCTCTCACTACTCTCCTCATACACTCATACCTCATGCGTCTGCCTGTCTGTCTGTCCTTTTCTCTGTTCCTCACACAGGTTTGTGAGAGCCTGTTGCTTGCAGTAATAAAACAACTTGAACTAAGGCTTGGAAAGAGTACACTAATTACACAGCAGTATGAGTGCTGGGTGGCTCTGGTGGCTCTAGGCTACTCAGCTGAGCGTCTGCCTGCTGTCTGTCTGTCTGTCTGTCTGTCTGTCTGTGGTTCAGGGGAAATGTGATAGGGGGCCTGGGGGGGCAACTGTGGTCAGGGATGAGCGTACAGGGGAAGCTGATACTCCCCCTCCATCCCCCATTGCCTACCACCCTGTGACCCAGAATCAGGGACCCTACTGTAAAGCAACATGTAATAACACTTTACCTACAAGGAGCCTGAAACTCAAACACAATTTGATTGTGTTATGACCATAGACGTTCATATATTAATGTGTTTATATACCGTACATCATTGGTTACTACCAATCTGATACAGGGAACACATTCTTCACATAGATGCAGTGTATATTGGGGACATTTGCAGGTTAATAAAAGCTAGGACAGTTTGTTAGGTTTTCATAATTTTAGGTGAAGTTCATTTCTCTTATCTCTCTGTGGAGCCTCTGGTCCCTGAGTCGCTTCCTTCCGCCTGCAGGTTTAATTCCCTTTCTACCTCAGCCCTTCAGAGGGAAACTGTCTGCAGCCCGCAGCCCCTCTGCAGATTACCTGTCCCCTGTTATGCCCCCCCACCCCCAAACATGTCCACACATCTGAGCGTATGATAAAGGGGGACAACCAAGCTGTTAAAACCATACAGGCTCTTCTAGGGTTTTGCTGAAGGAGAATGAGAGTCTACAAAGCCGAAACATCCAAACAGACTAATACGTTTGCAATGTCTGATAGCTCTAACAGCGAATGTTATTACACTTAATCAGTTTCAGATTATTTTATTAATTGACATGTTCAGAAGAGTATATCAAGTGCCACCACAGGCATCTCATTCTTATAAGCCTCCTTCCTTCCCGAGTTTGAGTCGATATAAAAACGTATGTTAGAGATCATATTTACCAGTGCAAAACATCAGTTACTACTCTTTGGAATGTGGCAACAGAATGAGAATGTCTCAATGTTCCATTTAGCCATGTGTAAATGGAACGTCTAATGCGATGGGTTCTGTTTCACATGCACAGAACCTTTTGCCAAAACGTTGACATGCATGATACAGTATTAACATTCCACATTTGCATGTGTGTATCCTGTTATTTTGTAATGGTAAGTGTGTGAAATATGAGTTAGCAAAGTGGCAATAGTCACACTGATCTCATGTATACTCCAGAAGGGATTTAATTGTGGACAGAATTGAGATTTGACAACCAATTCAATTTGTATACTGTATGTGTATTCAGACACCTACAATACCCCGTTACTTATTGCATTCCCATGTTGTTCTCTGCCACATAGCGGAGGTGCAGAGTGAGATTGAGCGTATCTTTGAGCTGGCCCGCACCCTGCAGCTGGTTGCCCTAGACGCAGACACCATCAACCACCCCTCTCAGCTGGCCAAGACTTCCCTGGCTCCTATCATCGTCTACATCAAAATAGCCTCACCTAAGGTACCCTCTGAGATGAATCACTTTGTGATAGATTGACTTCCTCCATCACATCTACTGAAATGGCATGTACATGACTGAAATGGCTATAGATGTGACCAGCAGTGACCAGCAATGTGTTGTTGCCTGTCTCCCTTCAGGTCCTCCAGAGGCTCATTAAATCCCGGGGGAAGTCCCAGGCCAAACACCTGAACGTGCAGATGGTGGCAGCAGACAAACTGGCCCAGTGCCCCCCTGTGAGTGTCTGTCTGTGACCCTGGATTCTGTGGCCGAAACAAATGAATTCACAATGACCAGTCTGAACAATGGCATTGGCTTAACATGGAAATGATGCCCTTTTAGGTAGTTGGCTGAATCTCAGAAGTTGAAAGGTGAGACACTAACATAATGTCCCTCCATGTTGTATGTAGGAGCTGTTTGACATCATCCTGGATGAGAACCAGCTGGAGGACGCCTGTGAGCACCTGGCTGACTACCTGGAGGCATACTGGAAGGCCACGCACCCCCCCAGCAGCAACCCCCCGAACCCCCTGCTCAACCGCACCATGGCCACGGCCGCCCTGGCCGCCTCCCCAGAGCCCGTCTCCAACCTGCAGGTACAGGTGCTCACCTCCCTGCGCCGCAACCTGGAGTTCTGGCCCGGCCTGGAGGGCCCCGGGGCCGAGGATGGGAAGGTGGCCGAGCACGCCCTCTAAAGGCCAGCTGGGGGGGGGGGACAGCTCAGGGGGAGAGACACCCCCTTCCTAACCCAAACCCGGCTGCCTGCTCTCCAGATATACCCCACCCCATCCTCCCTCTCTCCATCCCTCCCCTTGTCCTGAAAGAAGGAAAGAACCTAATTGCATTATGTTTAGACCACGTCCTCATTCATAATACTGTATAGAGAAACACCACATACATGGAGAGAGGGAGGGAGCTGTTTACTGTAGAGTGTATACTGGGTCCATCACATTGGATCCAACTCAATAACACACACACTTACACAGACATTCATATTCACACACACACATCAGAGTACTCAGAACAATATAGGCCCCACACATTACTGTAAAAGCCTTCTGTGTTAGAAAACACCCACACACAAGCACAGAGAGGACAAACAGAGAGCTTCGTCCTCTTCAAGAAAACCTCTCTGCAAATGACACAGTATCTAAGAGCAAGACACACCCGAAAATTAGAAAAGGAGAGTTTCTATGGGCAGGACACTGAAACTAGACCAAACCAGCACTGGGAAGGGTTTTCATTGAGAATAACATGCACACAATCACATTGAAGTTGTGAAATGAATTGATGGGGGCAGTTATTGGAAGAAGTGAAAATCCTCCATCATCCATCCATCAGTCAGTGAGGTACCTCTGTCTCTGGTCTGCTGCCTATTCCCTGTTGACTGTAATTGGGAGAGAAAATTGAGTTGTGTACCCCTTACCCAACCTCAGGGCTCCCTGCCTGGCCTCCTTTCTTCAGCACTCCTTTATCGTCTGGGAAACGGTGTCCAGTTTGCTTCCCTCCTCCGTGTTGCCATGGCACTGTCCCTGAAAAGGAGCGAGTCATCTCGGCCGCTTGGCCAATGTGTGCCTTGTTGTTGTGGCATCATTTCTAGTTTTCTGATTTGTGTGGCGTGGCAGGGATGGGCTGTGTTTGTGTGTGTGTGACCGTGCATGCATATGTGCGCGTGTGTGTGTGTAAAGTGATGTGGGCCATGACTAATGTCCTATTTCATTAATTCACACAGCAAACTCTAACCAGCAGAAAGATGATCATCTGGGTCTCATCTCCAATCAGCCACTGGCTTCAGCCAAATACATATGGCATGACTAATGACTGTCATAGTCCAAGACCTTGTAAAAGTGTCCAAGCTGTTACCGTATATCAATTATACCCACAGAATTGATTTAATTGTGTTCAGTTAGACATAAATGCACTATTATGAACTGTGCTTTCTCTGATACAATAGGTCATATTTTATATGGTGCGGCTGGCTGTATGTTGTCTTACGTCAGATACCGCGTCGATTAAGCCTGTACTGATCTGTCTCGGTTGAGGGCCGAGCGTCGCGTAGGAGTAACACGATCTGACATAAGACAATGGCAGCTGCATGGATCCATTAGGATTCGTTCAGATGGAGTTATTGTTTTACTGTCAATGCGTGTGACTAAGCTCTGCCTATTCAAAGTCATTAGCAAGGATCAGCCAAATGATGGCTTGACCCAACTCTAAAGTGTCTTGTTAATTGTGCTGAGTTAAACAGAATGTAATACTTACTATTTAGGATTAGGAACATGTCTGAATGAAAAAGAGATATCACAATTAGTTGAAACATCATTTTAGCTGCTGTGAAAAATCAGCCAGAAGAGGGCAGTGTTGGTTTTGCAGCCAGGAGCTGAACCTGATGTTTCGCTTGCCTAATGAATGCTTGGCTGTTTCTCTTACAGGTGAATGAACACATTTCTGTAGCCTATGGAAAAGAGTGTGCGCGCCTGTGTGCATGTATTACATACAAACAATAATGTCACTTTGACCAAGTAATGATTTCAATGCAATAACAATGCAATAACGGTGTGTTTTAAGTACTGCATAAATATTTGAATTGTTATACTGTAAACCTATATTTGTGTTGCATTATGAACTGACTGTCTGACATTACTGATATCCTGCTTTATCTAACTGCACCCTAACCTTTCATAACCCTGTTGACTAACCCACTGCCTGGGCCTTGTTCTGTCTGTCTCACTGTGTCTCTGCATGGCGTGTGGTGTGGTATGGGTGTGGCTCGCTGCAGGGGCCGTACCTGGTGCACGGAGAACAGAAGCGGGAAGGGCCTCTGTCGGAGTGCGGTGGCAGCGGCAGTCTCCATGACTACCAGAGTGACCAGGGAGGGAAGCAGCAACAGCAGCAGCACCAACAGCAGCAGCACCAACAGCAGCAGCAGCAGCAGCAGACTTACCTGCGCTCCTCACGGGGCCAGCTACGGGGAGGGGGTGGGAGGGGCCTGTCCCGGCAGGACACCTTCGACTCTGAGACGCAGGGCAGTCGGGACTCAGCCTACACTGAAGCAGGGGACTCTTGCATGGACATTGAGACCGACCCCTACGAGGAGTCTGAGATGTACCGCGGGGTAGGGGGCGGGGGCAGCCGCCTCCACCTGGCCCAGCACCACGACCGCCAGGCCTCCTGGGAAGACGAGGGGGCTGAGCCGGACCAGGAAAACCTCAACCACCCTCCCATGCCTTCCCACACCCAGCCTGGGCAACACGGCCGGGCCAAGCTAAGGGAGAGGTACTGCCAGGAACCCGGGGACACCGGCGCCAACATGGGCCGCAACAAGAACCAGGAGGACTGGGGGAGGGACGTCTACATCCGCTAAACACACATCACACCACAACGCATGGGCTAGGAGGCTGACGGACAACCTGTGGGAGGGAGGGAGGGAGGGAGGGAGGGAGGGAGGGAGGGGGGAGGGAGGGGGGAGGGAGGGGGGAGGGAGGGGGTTCACGGTTCGGGCTTGGGGTTAATGGGGAGAGGAGGGGTTTGGGGGCCATGCCAATCAGAGGCTCATTAATTAATCTGTTTACAACCCTATTAAAGAGGTACTTTTCTCATCGTAGAGTACACCATAAAGAAAAAAACAACTTCCAGATGCCATCCACCTCATCCAGTTATTTTAGCTATATTCAATTTATTTATGTTTTGAGAAAAAAGCAGTTTGGTTGGCCTCTTTTTTTGTTTATTTTGTTAGTACTACTGCATGAATACCATGGAATCCTACTGAACTGACAGCACGAGGACAGTTATCATTATGATTGTGAATTTATGATTGTGTGATCTGTATGGCTCAATCTGATAGAGCTGTAGTCTGTCATGTCTGTCCTCTGCAGTCTTAAACAGGGTTGTATGTCCCATGTACAGTACAGAGCATCAGGGTCTCTATCCCCACAGCTTCAGGCTTAGCTTCAGGATTCATCCACTTTCAGGATGGATCCTAAGCTTTTTGAGTCCCTCTCCTCCGATTCCTCATCACCCAGACCTTAAAAGCTATCTGGTGGAAAAGTTGCCATCATTTCTTTAGAATTGTTTATTGAGATAATTGGTTTATTCCTTTGATGCGTACTTCAATGTTAAGAATAAAAGAAAACACCCCAAGGACACTACTTCTTCTTCACTTACTGGCTTCAGCCATAGCTTTTAAATAGAACTGTATTTGTCTGGTCTGGTTGTCCCATCTGTTTCCTGCTATTTTAGGGTTACTGTCTGTCTGTGGGTGATAGCTTTGCTCCTGTAGTATACACTATCTTTTCGAATGTGTTACAGTTCATAAGCAGCACTACAGTAGTAGTCTCTCACACCCTCAGACTTTCCTTCAAGAAATCACAAGTGCCGGAATGTTTCGCCAAGCCACGTCCACCATTGTCATGGTGGGATGTCTTAACTCTTGTCACACTCACTGTTTTCATATCTGTGTGTCTCTACTGTATGTGTCTTCTTGGCTACTACCCTGCACTGTAGCCCACCCTGTCGCTCCAGCCTCCAGCACGATGTCCACCGCCATCTTGTTTTCTCTGCACCAGCTTTGTGTAGTCTACATGTTACAGGGCACACTAACAGTTATATAAGAGTTGTTTTGCATGGTCAATCACCCCAAACGTTCACCCAAACAGCTAGCTTATCTGAATGTCAGATGCCATGCACTTCTCTTCTTGATTTCTGACTGACTTTAGTGTTGTTTTTCCTGTGGACAATTTCATTTAATAAAATCCTCAGTTCTTTAGCGCTAGTGAGAAGAATGTATAGGGGGTGGGGATAGGTACAAAACATGGTCTTTAACTCAGTTAACTAAATGGAGGACCCATGAATGTCTTTGGTGGGCTCCTTCTGCCCACTCATTTCATCAGTCAAATAAATAAATATTAAACAATGATTAGTAAATAATGTTTATTGTTGCGTTATCGCAATTGTTAAAAAGATGAAAGAACATGTATCATTGGTGCCTGATTGTAGCTACATCTTGCTTTTTCTGCCTTTCATTTTTAATCTGTGGATAAATTCATATTTTAATTAAAATTTTAATCAGAAAAAAAAGATGCTTGGGAATTTTATTGTGTCACTCCTTTCATTGTTGAAATGAGATCACTGATTATTATCAGGAAACGTTGTTTTTTTAAATACATTTTTAAAGGAAGTAAGAACCATATAATGTTCTATAGGAGGAAGTAGTTACGTGAATATCTTGAAGTTTGGGTGTGGTGGTCCCTCTTCCTGAATCTGCGATCATATGTTGCATAGTTTTTCAGGCTTTCCTCAATGCCCACACCATGACCCAGAGAGTGATCCCTGAGTCCTACCATTACACTATTCTTGAGTGAATCCCATGTAAATAAATAGAGGCCTGATTAGTGTTCTGTTTAGGGTGGATGTCAGTGTTGGCAATATTCAGGTGGGATCCGGCTATGATATTCAGTAGGGGCAATGGGGCATACACTTCACGGGGCAACTAAGATATGAGTGTGATGGTACAGTTTTTAAAATATATGAATGTGAAGTGGAACAGCTAGATATCCTGAAGTTACATGGCAAACACATTACTCCCTGTAGTGCTATAAAGATCCAGACTTCTAAGCAGAGGCCTGACGTTGTGTGACTATCACTTCTATCACCAGTGTATAGAGGACATTTTAACTTGGGAAAGTCAATCCCTGAAGTTTATTCAAAAACGTTCTCATACACAGGAATGGAAATGGAATTCCAGGGGAATGTCACAGTCATTGTTTCACTTTTGGTTCCTATTAATAAACATCAGTGGTGGAAAAAGTACCCAATTGTCATACTTGAGTAAAAGTAAACATCCCTTAATAGAAAATGACTCAAGTAAAAGTGAGTCACCCAATAAAATACTACTTGAGTAAAAGTCTAAAAGTATTTGGTTTTAAATATACTTAAGTATCAAAAGTAAATGTAATTGCTCAAATATACTTAAGTATCAAAAGTAAAAGTACAAATCATTTCAAATTCCTTATATTAAGCAAACAGATGGCCCCATTTTCTTTTTTTTACGGAAGACCAGAGGGAACACTCCAGCACTCAGACATAATTTACAAACAAAGCATGTGTGTTTAGTGACTCCGCCAGATCAGAGGCAGTAGGGATTATTTTCTGTAGGAATGTAGTGAAGTAAAAGTAAAAGTAGTCAAAAATATAAATAGTAAAGTAAAGTACAGATACCCAATAAAACGACTTAAGTACTTTAAAGTATTTTTACTTAAGTACTTTACACCACTGATAAACATGTAGAATTCACCTGTTGAAATGAGGCTTGAGGAACTATTAAATTCTTCCGCGTCCATATGTGGGTTGATGCGTTTTGCGTCCTCCATTTGTTTTTTCTACAGAAGCGTGGCCACGCCCGCTTTTAAACAGATGAATTCCTTTGCTCCACCTTTTTCCGTGACTCGCTCCAGTCATCCCCCAAAAATCTAGCTAGCTAAGTAAACGAATGCATTGCCTATTTTGATCGCAGAATCAATTTGTTATCAATAGACAACGCATGGACACAGTTTTGTTTGTGTCGATGAACGTAAGAAAAATACCTTTCTAGGCTGATGTTTTCCAGGTAGCTGGCTTAATAGCCTCGAAGCACAGCACAGGGTTAGTTATCAGTACAGTAACTTAGCTAGCTATCTTTGCTCGAAGTGTGCGGTGCCTATTGTGTTAGCTAGCCAGCTAACGTTAACAGCTATCTGATTTGCTGTGTTTGAAATATTTTGATACTTCTTTTAGTTGTCTTCATTCTCATCACCGGTGGATATGGGACTACTTTTTACCAAGCTGATGACTGTCTTCGGAGACAGAGGTAATCATTTGTGTGCCTGGATACATATAGCTAATTTACTAGCATTATTGTTGCTCCTAAGTAATCTCCACTCAGTGCCTGATCATTTCTGCTTGATTGGTTTGCTAACGTTAGCTGCTTTGTAGCACAGTGTTGTTATGGACTTAAATTCGGAGACAACGCAAGAAAAGCTGTTAGACACAAGTTTTTCTGTTTCAACATTTGGTTGCATATTTTCAATAACGTTAGTGACAGCTTCAAAAATGGTCAATTTCGGCAAAGCCTAACTCGTTGTGCTTCAATTAGCCTAGCTAGCTAAGTTTCCAACTACACCGGGCACCTTCCAATAACTGGTTAATTTCTGTCAGACACGAGCTAGTCCGTACTGGATGTTCTGTTCACTGTCTCAACGTTCTGCACACGTGTCCTGTGTAATTATCTGTTTTCTATGTAGCGGTAGAGGTAGTGAATTGCAGTAATATTATGCAACCAATAACATTTTGTCAAGCAGTACTGTTTACCTCGTTGATGAGATGATGGCAGGGTAGAGGTCGCTGGGTTTGACTATCACGGTCAAATGGTCCTTGTTTTACCTAATAGTAGCACTGCAAACAAACACAGAGAGGTTTTGTCCCTTTGGATAATAAAGAACGTCTGCCCATGTTTTTCAGATCTGGTATTTTAATCCCTCACTAGAGTCTAAAGAGAGTCCATCAGTCAGATGTGTTGTCATAGTGATGAGTAATTAGCTTTGGGGTCACATATCTGTGAATGGCAATCCATGTGTTTGTTATGTAGAAGTGTGTAAACTACTTTTCTCTTTCCTTCTCTTATAGAACACAAAGTGATCATAGTGGGCCTGGACAATGCTGGGAAGACCACTATCCTCTACCAATTGTGAGTGATATCAAAATAGATTTCTATAATTCATGTTCAGATTTATGCAAATTATATTTATAATCACTTAGTCATATCAATCACTCTGTCCCTTCAGCCTTACCAAAGAGGCGGTCCACACCTCCCCCACCATTGGCAGTAACGTAGAGGAGATCTCTGTACGCAAGACCCGCTTCCTGGTGTGGGACATCGGAGGCCAGGAAAGCCTGAGAGCCAGCTGGAACTCCTACTACTGCAACACAGAGGTACGGATCTGTTGGTGTGTGTTCAGTAGAACGTCTTTGTCGAGGTACAGCATGTGTGTTTTTGTTTACGTAAACAAAGTGTGCACGTGTGTGTGTGTTGGTTTCTGGCCAGTTACAGCTGGAGTAGAACTAGAACCCTGATGAAGGTGTTAATGCCTAAACACTTTTGGCTTGAACTTCTCTTTCCCTCCAAGACTCTCTGAATAGCTACAGCTGGAGACGAGATGTTTCAGCTTTCCAACGATCAGGCCAACACTGAGTTATTACACATTAACCAGCAGATGATTGTTGTTGTCATTGATAAAGCATGGGAACACTATTACATCATCTGTTACAGAACCAACCATATCAGTCTGCTGTCCTGAGTATCCCTCTTACACTCATGCTCTAGACTGTTACTGAAATCATATTCAACAGTTATGAGATGAGAGCACTCAGAGCCAGAGGTACAGTTAAGTGAGTAAGTTGGTCGCCTTTGGCCAGTGTATTCAGTTGGCTTGATTGTTTTGTCTCTCTTCAGATTGTGATTCTGGTTGTGGACAGCACAGACCGTGAGCGCCTAACTCTGAACAAAGATGAACTTCACCGCATGCTTGCACATGAGGTAACAACCACCTGTTTTTGGGGGGGGAGAGGGGGGGTCAGTTCAACCTCACTGTTTAGATGTTTTTTCTGAATACCAGTTTCAAATACAAGAATGCACCATATTCATTCTTAACTTCCCTTTTCCTGTATATGATGCACCAGAAATATTAGCCGATTGGTATTTCCTTATTGTATCAACAGGTGAATGAGTGAGGATTATTTTTAAGAATAAGGGCACTTTGTTTTCTAGGTTGTTCACATGTTCCATTGTCACTCACCGTATGTAGCTTTTTAGATGTGCAATATGCAGAAATCGGTCCGCCATTTCCTGTTTGCAAAAATTCTTATAGTTCACCTAATTTCAGTTTATGTGACAAAACAAGCAATGTATAGTGTGTATGAAATATATTTTTAATAACCAAAAATATTAAATTTTCAGCTGTTTGAAGCTGGTGTATAAAACCGCGTCTTAGACTTGCTTTCAATGAGAATGACAGATCTATAACTCACATTTCTATGTGAATTTGGTCAGGTCGCCCAAAAAGTTACATATTGCAGCTTTAACATGTTGACACGTGAGCTCTGTTCATGCTCTCAAAATGACTCATATCACCACTACAGAGCAAACAAACTGATTGCAAACCATGATGGGTTGTTTCACCATTTTCCCTGTGTGAATCAGTGTATTGACAGCTGAGCTGTTCAGTTTCTGTTCCGCTGACACTGCTCTTTTCTATTATCTGAGACGTCACAGCGGTGAGATTCTGTAGATTTCCACAGGAAGCTCTCAGATGTGTAAATATGTTGAATTTAAAAATGAGAACCGTGGCTATCTCTCTCCTCTGTAGCTCAGTTGGTAGAGCATGGCGCTTGTAACGCCAGGGTAGTGGGTTCGATCCCCGGGACCACCCATACGTAAAAATGTATGCACACATGACTGTAAGTCGCTTTGGATAAAAGCGTCTGCTAAATGGCATATTATTATTATTATTCTCTCCTGCCCTGTCTGACTGGTGTGTAGGACCTAAAGAATGCTGCGATTCTAGTTCTGGCCAACAAGCAGGACATGAAGGACTCTATGACGGTTGCAGAGATCTCCCAGTGCCTCACCCTCAGCTCCATCACAGCCCACTCCTGGCACGTACAGGCCTGCTGCGCCCTCACAGGGGAGGGGTGAGTACACTGCGTAACTACAGACACACCTGGGCCTCCTCTCTCTGTGTGTCTGTCTGTTATAACATTCCCATCATAAATAACCTTAAGTAACTCAAACACAATTTAATTTTCAAAACTATTTCCATCTCTTTCTCCTAACCTCCAGACTACCTGCCAGTCTGGACTGGATGAGGTCTCGTGTACTGGCCAGTTAGAACTCCTTCCGTTGGCTCATCCCAATTGGAACCAGGATCCTTTGACCCAACAAACACAACCTCTCAGACGTCGCAGCCAAAGCCACAGTGCCCAGATTAGGACCTCCACTATCTGTAGTGACACTGCCCCTCTGAGCCCCAGGGCTGGCCCCAGACCTGCCCTGTCACCCTCATGCCTTACCCAGCCCTTAGTGTGTCTGCAAGGGCTTACCAGGGTCCAGGTCTGCCTCAGGATAGAGGAGGCCTGGAGGAACTTGGCAGAACCTCAACTAGGCATGCCAGGGTGTGCCAGTGTGCATTAGCATCTGTATGTGTTTTGTGTGTGTGAGACTCCGTTCTAGAGGTCCACCATGTTTACATAAGAATCCCTACCTGTCAGACCTGATTCCATGAGGGTGACACAGTATGTCCCACATAAGCTGAATAGTGACTTATCACAGTATTGAAGCTTCCTGGCCTCATGAACTCAACAGAGATGGAATGGGAGGTTGCATCTGATTTCTTTAACATACAGATTTGTACTTCTGACGTGAGGAAAACCACAGTACAACTGGTTAAAAGAGGCCAGACCTAATGCTGATCAGACTGGTGCTCAGCCTTCTAACCTATCAATGCACAAATTACTTGAAGTATTTATATCAAAGAAGAAAAAAGGGGGTTGCTTGACAGTGAAAAATAGTAGCATGCTTGCTGTTAAAAAAGTAAGATAACAAACAAGTATTGTCTGATTTAAAACAGGTTCATCATGTATTTTTTTATACATATACAGTCGCTATGTATTTTACAATGTACAAAATATTTTTTTTCAAATAAATGTTATTGATAAACTGGTGACTGGGCTGCCTTCTCTGCAGTAAGGGAATTACAGATGGAACAATTTTGGAATGTCTGACAATATTTTAATTTGGGAGAAATGTCAGTAGTTTATAGAATAAAACAAAACTGTTGTTTTTACCCAAACACATACTTATAAATAGTAAAACCAGAGAAACTGATCATTTTGCAGTGGTCTCTTACTTTTTTCCAGAGCTATATATATATATATATATATATATACAGTACCAGTCAAAAGTTTGGACACACCTACTCATTCAAGGATTTTTCTTTATTTTTTACTATTTTCTACATTGTAGAATAATAGTGAAGACATCAAAACTATGAAATAACACATGGAATCATGTAGTAACCAAAAAAGTGTTCAAATCAAAATATATTTTATTTTTGAGATTCTTCAATTGGCCCCCTTTGCCTTGATGACAGCTTTGCACACTCTTGGCATTCTCTCAACCAGCTTCATGAGGTAAAAATATATATTTTTGTTTAACACTTTTTTGGTTACTACATTATTCCATATGTGTTATTTCATAGTTTTGATGTCTTCACTATTATTCTACATATACAATAAAGAAAAACCCTTGAATAAGTAGGTGTGTCCAAACCTTTGACTGGTACTTTATATACACTAGATCAGTGGTTCCCAACCTTTTTTTGGTTACTGTACCACCAACTGAATTTTGCTCTGCACAGAGTACCCCTGAATTTAATGGTTTAATGAGTCTTCTCAAGTACCCTCCATGGATAGGCCTAGTACCCCTGGTTGGGAACCACTGCACTAGATGACTGACAGGTGCGCTGTTTTGAAGCCACCTCGCCTCCATCTCCGCACTCCCCCACCATTGTAAAAAATCCACCTTGGCACTCCCCCACCATTGTAAAAAAATATTTTGGAAGGTATAGAAATGCATTTATTAATGTCTACATTTGTTTTTGCCAGGTTTATACTATTACATACACCTTAATGCATACTTTACTATTATTGAGCTAAACATAAAAATGAAAAAATATATTAAAACATTTTCCTTTAAGGTGCACTATGCTCTGCCATTTCCAGTTTGCTTAAACAAGCAATGTATAGTGTAGAGAATCACTGTACCATCCAAACCATTGTGAAATATATTTTTTATAACCAAATATATTGTATTTTCAGCTGTTTGAAGCTGGTGTACAAAACCGAACGTAAAAGACTCAAAAACGAAACTTAAGAACAGGAAGCATAGAAATAGTGCAGATCTACGGCTTTTTAAACTTGCTTTCAATGAGAATGACAGATCTATAACTCACATTTCAATGTGAATTTTGTGGGGTTGCCGAGGTGCCTTATTGTTACCAACATAATTAGAGCAGTAAAAATAAATGTTTTGTTATACCAGTGGTCTGTTATAAACTGGGTAGTTCGAGCCCTGAATGCTCATTGGCTGACAGCCCGTATACCACGGGTATGACAAAACATGTATTTTTACTGCTCTAATTACATTGGTAACCAGTTTATAATAGCAATAAGGCACCTCGGGGGTTTGTGGTATATGGCCAATATACCACGGCTAAGGGCTGTATCAGGCGTGCAAAAGAATAGCCCTTAGCCATGGTAGCAGTGCGGTCGTGTATTCTGTCCTCGTGTAAATAGCCTGTTTTTTTCGTATATATTTCTCTAACTCACTTTCCATCCTTTAACTAAATATACTTTCCTGCAATCCGCCTCACCCAATGTGGAACGGATTCTATTATTTCTTTATTTTTATCAAGAACCTACGGCTGAAACTAGCCAGCTAGCCAGCTAACTAGCTACTTGCTATTAGCCACCGTTAGCGGTCTTCACCACTGTCCGTGGCCTGCACTACCTACCAGCCAGCTCTAGCCTGGACAATTATCGGCCAGTCTGCACAGCGTGCTATCGACCCAGATCATATCGGATTTTCTGTCGGAATCACTGAATCACTGGACCTTAACACCGGATCATCGCAACTAGCTAGCTGCAACCGAATGGCTGGTGTTGGCTAATCACCACTGTCCCGACGCACCAGTTAGCCTTGAGCTAGCCTCGAGCCAGGCCCATCTCCCGGCTATCTACCTCTCTGTCAACCGGACGGGACCTCCTAGTGTTGACACGCAGCCCCGCCGATCCATCACGACTGGTCTGCCGACGTAATCGTCTGATGTGGTTTCAACAGGCTTCCCATTGCGACGACCACAAAGATCCATCTGCTAGCCCCGGCCCGCTATCACGCGCAATCAACAGCCGTGCCTCCAGCTCGCCTGTGCGGTAGGAGCCTACGAACTGCTCCCGGACTTACCTATTGCTGTTCACTGGACCTTATGATCACTCAGCTACACAGCTGATGCCTGCTGGACTGTTCCTTTACACGGTACCCTATCCTGTTTATCCGTTTAGCCTCAGCCCAAACTTTCGTCGCCATTACCAGTTGTTGTCTTAGCCCTCTCGAATAACACCTGTGATTGCGTTATGCCTCTCTCCAATGTCAATATGCCTAGCTTATTGCTGTTTGGGTTAGTTCTTATTGTATTATTTCACTGTAGAGCCGCTCAACCAGCCTCAGAGAGCTCTTTTGTCCCACCCCCATACACGCGGAGACCGGCTCAATCGGTACCTCCAGTGATGCTATCTCTTTCATCGTTACCCAATGCTTAGGTGTACCTCCACTGTACTCATATCCTTCTATATCCTTGTCTGTACATAATACCCTGAATCTATTCAACAACGCCCGGAAATATGCCCTTTTTATTCTCTGTACCCAACGCACTAGAAGACCAGTTCTTAAAGCCTTTAGCCATATCCTTATTCTATTCCTCCTCTGTTCCTCTGGTGATGTAGAGGTTAACCCAGGCCCTGTAGCCCCCAGTATCACTCCTACTCCCCAGGCGCTATCATTTGTTGACTTCTGTAACCGTAAAAGCCTTAGATTCTTGCATGTTAACATCAGAAGCCTCCTCCCTAAGTTTGAGTTATTCACTGCGTTAGCACACTCTGCCAACCCTGATGTTCTAGCAGTGTCTGAATCCTGGCTTAGGAAGGCCACCAAAAATTCAGAAATTTCTATCCCGAATTACAACATTTTCCGTCTAGATAGAACTGCGAAAGGGGGCGGAGTTGCAATCTACTGTAGAGATAGCCTGCAGAGCTATATCATACTATCCAGGTCTGTGCCCAAACAGTTTGAGCTTCTAATTCTATAAATCCACCTTTCCAGAAATAAGTCTCTCACTGTTGCCGCTTGCTATAGACCCCCCTCAGCCCCCAGTTGTGCCCTGGACACCATATGTGAATTGCTTGCCCCCCATCTATCCTCAGAGTTCGTACTGCTTGGTGACTTAAACTGGGATATGCTTAACACCCCGGCCATCCTACAATCTAAACTAGATGCCCTCAATCTCACACAAATTATCAAGGAACCTACCAGGTACAACCCTAAATCCATAAACATGGGCACCCTCATAGATATCATCCTGACTAATTTACCCTCTAAATACACCTCCGCTATCTTCAACCAGGATCTCAGCGATCACTGCCTCATTGCCTGCGTCCGTAATGGGTCTGCGGTCAAACGACCACTCCTCATCACTGTCAAACGCTCCCTAAAACACTTCAGCGAGCAGGCCTTTCTAATTCACCTGGCCCGGGTATCCTGGATGGATATTGACCTCATTCCATCAGTAGAGGATGCCTGGATGTTCTTCAAAAGTGCTTTCTTCTCCATCTTAAATAAGCATGCCCCATTCAAAAAATTCTGAACTAAGAACAGATATAGCCCTGGTTCACCCCAGACTTGACTGCCCTTGACCAGCACAAAAACATCCTGTGGCGTACTGCATTAACATCGAACAGCCCCTGCGATATGCAACTTTTCAGGAATGTCAGGAACCAATATACACAATCAGTTAGAAAAGCAAAGGCTAGCTTTTTCAAACAGAAATGTGCATCATGTAGCACTAACTCCAAAACGTTTTGGGACACTGTAAAGTCCATGGAGAATAAGAGCACCTCCTCCCAGCTACCCACTGCACTGAGGCTAGGAAACACTGTCACCAACGATAAATCTACGATAATCGAGAATTTCAATAAGCATTTCGCTACGGCTGGCCATGCTTTCCACCTGGCCACCAGCTCTGCACCCTCCGCTGCAACTTGCCCACGCCCCCCCCCCCCCCATGGCCTATTTATTGCCTTACCTCCATAACTTACTACATTTGCACACACTGTATATAGATTTTATATTGTGTTATTGACTGTACATTTTGTTTATTCCATATGTAACTCTGTGTTGTTGTTGTTTTTATCGCACTGCTTTGCTTTATCTTGGCCAGGTCGCAGTTGTAAATGAGAACTTGTTCTCAACTGGTTTACCTGGTTAAATATAGGTGAAATAAAAAAACAAAATATACTGAGGTGCCTATATATATATATATATATATATATATATATATATAATATAATAAATAATAAATATATTGGCCATATACCACAAACCCCTAAGGTGCCTTATTGCTATTATAAACTGGTTACCAACGTAATTAGATTAGTAATTACGTCTGTGTTGCATCATGGCTAAGAACAGCCCTTAGCCATGGTATATTGGCTATATACCTTATTGCTTAATTATACACTGGGTGGTTCGAGCCCTGAATGCTGATTGGCTGACAAAACATGTATTTTTACTGCTCTAATTATGTTGGTAACCAGTTTATAATAGCAATAAGGCACCTTAGGGGTTTGTGGTATATGGCCAATATACCACGGCTAATGGCTGTGTCCAGGCACTCCGTGTTGCATAAGAACAGCCCTTAGCCGTGGTATATTGGCCATATACCACACTCCCTCATGCCTTATTGCTTAAATATACCACATCTGGTCCTCTGTAGCTCAGCTGGTAGAGCACGGCGCTTATAACGCCAAGGTAGTGGGTTCGATCCCCGGGACCACCCATACACAAAAAAAATGTATGCACGCATGACTGTAAGTCGCTTTGGATAAAAGCGTCTGCTAAATGGCATATTATTATTTATTATTATTATCTGTCAGCCAATGAGCAATTATAAATTGGGTGGTTTGAGCCATGAATGCTCATTGGCTGACAGCCGTGGTATATCAGACAATATACCATGCGTATGACATAACATTTATTTTTAGTGCTCTAAGTAGTTGGTAACCAGTTTATAATAGCAATAAGTCACCTGGGGGGTTTGCATTACTGCGTGACTAAGAACAGCCCTTAGCCGTGGTATTTTGGCCATAGGCCACACCCTCTCATACCTTATTGCTTAAATACATTGCATCAGCAATCCAAGGTTTATATACCGAATTGTTTTTAACAGCTACACTACACCTTACTAGTCTTGCTAACAGCAGCCTCTCCACAGCTCGCGCGTTAGCGGGTTCAAAACAGGGGGCATCCGGATTTGAACCGGAGACCTCTTGATCTGCAGTCAAATGCTCTACCACTGAGCTATACCCCCACTGTAGCATGATTGGAAAATAAAAGCTAATTATTCGAAGGATAACGTCAATTGTGTTCATAAATTTGGAAAACATTATTTTATGCCATACAGTTTTTATTTTGGGTAAAAAATAATAATGTATTTCACGGTTTATCGACGTTTTTCAAGATGTGTTCGTCTGTTAGGAGAGCGCAAACCGTGCATTCGTTTCCTCCACTAGGAGGCGACAAATACATGTGTTTTCTTGGTGCTTTCAGTACAGTACCGTACACAATATTTTATATAGGCTATCAAGGAGGAAACGAATGTTAGTGTTTCTTTGTATCTTTTTGTCAGTAACAACATCAGTCGGTTCTCATGCATGCCCAGTTATATATATATATATATATATATATATATATATATATATTTATTTTTTTATTTTTTTATTAACATGCGTGCACCCTAAACACATTAGATACAAATATTGGTTTGGTCACAGTGGTAAACCTCAGATAGTAAAACTCTGGTCCTGTCTTGCATTTCATTCGTGCATTTGCCATAAAACAACAACAATAACCACTCACATGACACATTTCGACCAGGATAAGTTCATTTACGTGAGCAGTTTATTGTGTGGCCTTGATGATGACACAATTAAGGGTGGAGAATGTTGTTAAAACCGTGACCACGGGAAACCAAAAAACGTGCGAAAAGGCCTGTTGGGAAGACTGCAAAAAAACAGCTCTGCAGGCCTTATCACACCCCAGCCACTTGAAATGACATTGAGGTTTATTTGCATCACAACAAGGAGATTGCGTGCCTCAGAATTTCAAAAGTAAATCTGGTGGTGATAGAAACATGTGAATGACTAGAGAATGACTCTGACTGCAGGAATACAATAGGCCTGCAATACAATGAATGACCTTCCATCAGGCATGTCTCCTACACATCCTACACAACGGATTTGAAGGAATGAGTACCATTTTAACAGCTAGTTTGTCATAAGTGAAAGATAATCCTATGGGTTAAACCATGTACAATAAATGTAGGCCTAATAGTATGACGGCAACAATGTCTGACAGTAATAAACCTAACCATTTTACTGTAACAGTTATGATCAGGTAACATGTTTTAGACTGCCAGCTGATATTATGAGCGCCCATTACTATTGTCTTTTAAATTGTGTCTTGTACATAAGATTGTCCACAAGTACCTACAGTTGAAGTCGGAAGTTTACATACACTTAGATTGGAGTCATTAAAACTTGTTTTTCAACCTCTCCACAAATTTCTTGTTAGCAAACTATAGTTTTGGCAAGTCGGTTAGGACATCTACTTTGTGCATGACACAAGTACATTTTCCAACAATTGTTTACAGACAGATTATTTCACTTATAATTCACTGTATCACAATTCAAGTGGGTCAGAAGTTTACATACACTAAGTTGACTGTGCCTTTCAACAGCTTGGAAAATTCCAGAAAATGATGTAATGGCTTTAGAAGCTTCTGATAGACTAATTGACATAATTTGAGTCATTTGGAGGTGTACCTGTGGATGTATTTCAAGGCCTTCCTTCAAACGCAATGCCTCTTTGCTTGACATCATGGGAAAATCAAAAGAAATCAGCCAAGACCTCAGAAAAACAATTGTAGACCTCCACAAGTCTGGTTCATCCTTGGGAGCAATTTCCAAATGCCTGAAGGTACCACGTTCATCTGTACAAACAATAGTACGCAAGTATAAACACCATGGGACCACGCAGCCGTCATACCGCTCAGGAAGGAGAAGCGTTCTGTCTCCTAGAGATGAACGTACTTTGGTGCGAAAAGTGCAAATCAATCCCAGAACAACAGCAAAGGACCTTGTGAAGATGCTGGAGGAAACAGGTACAAAAGTATCTATATCCACAGTAAAACAAGTCCTATATTGACATTACCTGAAAGGCCACTCAGCAAGGAAGAAGCCAGACTACGGTTTGCAACTGCACATGGGGACAAAGATCGTACTTTTTGGAGAAATGTCCTCTGGTCTGATGAAACAAAAATAGAACTGTTTGGCCTTAATGACCATCGTTATGTTTAGAGGAAAAAGGGGGGTGGGGCTTGCAAGCCGAAGAACACCATCCCAACCGTGAAGCACGGGTGTGGCAGCATCATGCTGTGGGGGTGCTTTACTGCAGGAGGGACTGGTGCACTTCACAAAATAGATGGCATCATGAGGAAGGAAAATTATGTGGATATATTGAAGCAACATCTTAAGACATCAGTCAGGAAGTTAAAGCTTGGTCACAACTGGGTCTTCCAAATGGACAATGACCCCAAGCATACTTCCAAAGTTGTGGCAAAATGGCTTAAGGACAACAAAGTCAAGGTATTGGAGTGGCCATCACAAAGCCCTGACCTCAATCCTATAGAAAATCTGTGGGCAGAACTGAAAAAGTGTGTGCGAGCAAGGAGGCCTACGAACCTGACTCAGTTACACCAGCTTTGTATGGAGGAATCGGCCAAAATTCACCCAACTTATTGTGGGAAGCTTGTGGAAGGCTACCCGAAACGTTTGGCCCAAGTTAAACAATTTAAAGACAATGCTACCAAATACTAATTGAGTGTATGTAAACTTCTGACCCACTGGGAATGTGATGAAAGAAATAAATAAAAGCTGAAATAAATCACTCTCTACTATTATTCTGACATTTCACATTCTTAAAATAAAGTGGTGATCCTAACTGACCTAAGACAGGGAGTTTTTACTAGGATTAAATGTCAGGAATTGTGAAACTGAGTTTAAATGTATTTGGCTAAGGTGTATGTAAACTTCCGACTTCAACTGTATGTAACTACTTTAACTTGGTCAGGGATAACCATAACTATTCCACTAGAAGGAGTGAAACCAACATTGTTCCTTTCAGATTTAAGAGTGGTATGGGGAAAGAAACCTTTTTGGACTCATTTGTTTTCTGACATTCTTTGGACTAGTCTTCCAAAGAACTTGAAATTCATAACCTCCATGATCCGTTTCAAGTTCTCACTCAAAAAATTGATAAATAGTAGTATGTCTTGTAAATGAGCCGTAAGACTACAGTATGTGGGTGAGAAGAAAATGCCCCGGGATAGTATATGGGCTGACTTTTGGTGCCTATTGTGTATCATATTGTGATTGTCTTGTATAGATTAGGGATTGATTGTTGTATATATTAGGAGTAAATGAGACAAGGGCGATGAACCTGTCCAGGGTTGTTTATTATGGAAATGGACCTGAACTGTAAAATGTGTCTGTCATTGTCTGTAGCTACTACCATTGCTGCCTAACCTTGCTGCAAGTTTGCTGCAATTCTACACATTTTGCCATGGAGCGGTGAGAAGATTGAGCAATTTTACAGCTAATTTCATGCAATTCTTCTCATTTTGCCATGGGGCGTAGAGGAAAATGAGCTGTTTTAAAGCGTATTTCCTGCAATTCTACACGTTTTGCCATAGGGTGGAGAGAAATGTTTACAGTTTTTAATATGTATCTGAGTGATACTGAATAACAAAATCATTGGGGCCCCCCAGTCATTCAACCATGATAACAAGTTAAATAGCTGGCAGCTAAACTAACTTAACAATCTAAAATATGTTAGCTGACATGGGCTAACATAACAATAGAAAAACTGCTGATGCACAACCAAATTTCAAAATAGCACCTTGTCTATTCCACTATTCTAACTCGCAACAGTAAATTGAGACCCCGACTGAGTTCCCCCCCAAAAAAATATATATATTTCTATATTTTTGGGTGGGGGGATTGATCTGAGGACCTTCAAAAGGGAGGCCGAGGGCTGCATGCGGCCTGTGGGCCGCCAGTTGCCCATCCCTGCTTTATGGTAAGACGTGTTTCATTATGTGTTAGGCAGCTCTTACCTGCTATAATAACATACTAGACTTATTGTATGCAGAGAGAGCACATCCACATCGACAGGGCCACGTTGGAGAGGGTCAAAAGCTTTAAGTTCCTCGGTGTGCGCATCACATACTGACCTGAAATGGTCCCTTCACACTGACAGAGTGGTCAAGAAATGTGTCTTGGCCCCCAAGACCCTCACAAAACTTCTACATATGCACCATCAAGAGAGCATTCTGTCGGGCTGTATCACCGCCTGGTACAGAAACTGCCCCGCCCGCAACCGCAGGGCTCTCCAGATGGTAGTGCGGTCAGCCCAACGCATCATCGGGGGCACACTGCCTGCCCTCCAGGACATCTACAGCACCCAGTGTCACAGGAAGGGCAAGAAGTTCATCAAGGACCTCAGCCACACGAGCCACGGCCTGTTCACCCTGCTACCATCTAGAAGGCAGAGACAGTACAGTTGCATCAAAGCTGGGACCGAGAGACTGATAAACAGCTTCTATCTCCAGGCCATCAGACTGTTAAACTGTTATCACTAGCCGGCCTCCGCCCAGTACCCTTCCCTGAACCTTAGACACTGTCACTAGCCGGCTACCAACCGGTACTCTACCCTTCACCTTAGAGACTGCTGTCACTATGTACATAGAGTCATTGAACACTGGTCACTTTAATCATGTTTACATACTGTTTTACCCACTTTATACAGTGCATTCGGAAAGTATTCAGACCCATTCAATTTTTCCACATTTTGTTACGTCACAGCCTTATTCTAAAATGGATGAAATTGTTTTTTCCCCCTCCTCAATCTACACACAATACCCCATAATGACAAAGCAAAAACAGGTTTTTAGAAATTGTTGCAAATGTATTAAAAATTAAAAACGGAAATATCACATTTACGTAAGTATTCAGACCCTTTACTCAGTACTTTGTTGAAGTGCCTTTGGCAGCGATTACAGCCTTGAGTCTTCTTGGGTATGATGCTACAACCTTGGCACACCTGTATTTGGGGAGTTTCTCCCATTCTTCTCTGCAGATCCTCTCAAGCTCTGTCAGGTTGGATGGGGAGCATTGCTACACAGCTATTTTCAGTTCTCTCCAGAGATGTTCGATCGGGTTCAAGTCGGTGCTCTGGCTGGGCCACTCAAGGACATTCAGAGACTTGTCCCAAGCCACTCCTGCGTTTTCTTGGCTGCAGCTTAGGGTCATTGTCCTGTTGGAAGGTGAACCTTCACCCCAGTCTGAGGTCCTGAGCGCTCTGGAGCAGGTTTTCATCAAGTATCTCTCTGTACTTTGCTCAGTTCATCTTTCCCTCGATCCTGACTAGTCTCCCATTCCCTGCCGCTGAACAACATCTCCACAGCATGATGCTGCAACCACCATGCTTCACCGTAAAGATGGTGCCAGGTTTCCTCCAGACGTGACGCTTAGCATTCAAGCCAAAGAGTTCAATCTTGGTTTCATCAGACCAGAGAATCTGCATAATGGCACAGCATTTCATAAACTTTACTGTGGGAAGTTGATATGTTGATATGCTTCAGTTTGCTGCCATATGACTGGTTCCACATTTGTCTCTAGTGATAATAAGGTAAAATATATCTAAAACAAGTGTCATTTATATTTACAATTCCCTTATCCAAACAGATTACTCATTTACCTAGCTCTTATCAATAGCTCTTATCAAGTTGTAAATTATAGTGCATGAAGAATGATGTTACTGTATATCTATCAGATAAAGTAGATGCTTTTTCCACTTGGAACCGGTATGTTCTCTAGAGCTTATTCATGGTTTCCTCCCACTTAAAGGTGGTGGAATTATTAGGGAATGAAGTCAAGGTCAGAATCCGCGTATCTGTACACACACCTCTACCACACCTTAATTTATTCGATCTCCACCCAAAACTAATAGCAGGTGAATAGCACACTATTTTCGTGCTTAAGTTCAAGGTCAGAATACATGTAGAGAGAAAAGTGCAAAGAAAGGGAATTAAGCTTCATTTTTGTGTGCTTAACTCAGGTCGGAATCGTGCCCATGTTAAGTTTAACGTTGTGACATTGTCCACCTATGCTGGCCCTACCAACCCAGTTAGCCACCGTTCACTGTTCACCAACCTACCATTGACAACAACTATCAGACCAGTGATCGATACATTTGAAAGAAAATGAGGGGGCACCCGGATTTGAACCAGGGACCTCTTGATCTGCAGTCAAATGCTCTACCACTGAGCTATACCCCCTGATAAGAAGAATTATCAACAGAAGTGTTCTACTCATTGTTCTGAGTAAGCGTTTCATAGGTCAGCACCATGGGAACATTGCTCCACCTCCCTGGATCTGGAGTGCCATTTATCTTCTTTGTTTGTGTGTGTTTGTGTGTGTGAGTGTGTGTGTGTGTGTGTGTGTGTGTGTGTGTGTGTGTGTGTGTGCGTGCACGTGTGTGTGCAGGGTTGGGTAGGTTACTTTCTAAACGTAATCTGTTCGTTACTAGTTACCTCTCCAAAATTGTATGAATTTTTGTTTTAGTTTTTTTTAATAAAAATGTTTATGCACTCACTAACTGTAAGTCACTCTGGATAAGAGCGTCTGCTAAATGACTAAAATGTAAATGTAAATGTAATCAGTAACGTAACTTTTGGATTACCCACATTTTTTAATGTAATCTGATCACTTTCCCCTTAAGAGGCAATTAAAAGAAGAGAAAACAGATCCAACGCTACCTGGATAGCTAACTAAACAATAGCTGGAACGACCTAGCTTTAATATTTGGAGACGCGTTCTCTCTGTTGGGACAGACGCTAACTGGCTGAATCGATTCAGTGGCTAGCTTTGCACTTAACTGGCTAACAGTAGCTACTAAGGGTAAGTTATAACCTACATTTATTTTTGTTTTGTTTTTACATACTGGTAACCAGAGTCGTTCAAGGGAATTCGGGACATGGGTGACTAGTTAACGATAGCTTGGCTCTCTGTGTGTTCGTGCCGTGGGAGGAGGGGTTAGCTCGTTGGCAGAGAGCAATGGCTAGCTAGTATGCTAACTATTCTAGCTAACTAAATGGCTGAATAAGTTGACGACGTACTCACTCAAACTGTCAAAACTAACCCAAAACTTTACACAACGTTAGACACGGACACAAATGATATGCTTGGCGTGTTAACACACTGGTGGTTTGTTGTAAAGCCAACTAGTTTGTTGTAACCGAGTATTGGTGCTAAACCGTGTTATTGGAGGCTGGCATGCTAGTTGGCTTTGGCGTCATAGGATTCGGTGCCCCGGACGGTTTTCACGGAAGAATACTGTACCAAGTTGCTAGCTGAATAAACTAAGTTAATCTATTCCTAGAAACATTGAACCGCTGTAGTTTACAACAATTATCATTTCTAAAGTGGAAGTTGGGAGAGTTATATTTGAGTGTTTCAGTGAAACGTAAGTGAGGGAGGCCCCGCTCTCTCGCTTTCCCAGATGTTTAGTTCATTTCATTCCGATCTCCTTTGCATTATTGTAGCCTTTTTCTGTAGCCTGTCAACTATGTGTCTGTCTATCCCTGTTCTCTCCTCTCTGCACAGGCCATACAAACGCTTCACACCACGTGGCTGTTGCCACTCTAATCTGGTGGTCCCTGCGCGCACAACCCACGTGGAGTTCCAGGTCTCTGGCAGCCTCTGGAACTGCCATTCTGCGGCCAAAAAGGCAGAGTTCATCTCAGCCTATGCTACCCTCCAGTCCCTCGACTTCTTGGCGCTGACGGAAACATGGATTACCACAGAAAACACTGCTACTCCTACTGCTCTTTCCTCGTCTAACCATGTGTTCTCGCATACCCCGAGAGCATCTGGTCAGCGCGGCGGTGGCACAGGAATCCTCATCTCTCCCAAGTGGACATTCTCTCTTTTTCCCTTGACCCATCTGTCTATCTCCTCATTTGAATTCCATGCTGTCACAGTCACTAGCCCATTCAAGCTTAACATCCTTGTCATTTATCGCCCTCCAGGTTCCCTTGGAGAGTTCATCAATGAGCTTCCTTTCCTGAGGATGGCTCACCCCTCACAGTTCTGGGTGACTTTAACCTCCCTACATCTGCCTTTGACTAATTTCTCTCTGCCTCCTTCTTTCCACTCCTTTCCTCTTTTGACCTCACCCTCTCACCGTCCCCCCCTACTTACAAGGCAGGCAATACGCTTGACCTCATCTTTACTAGATGCTGTTCTTCTACTAATCTCACTGCAACTCCCTCCAAGTCTCCAACCACTACTTTGTATCCTTTTTGCTCTCACTCTCCTCCAACACTACTCACTCTGCCCGTACTCAGATGGTAATGTGCCGTCGCAACCTTCGCTCTCTCTCTCCCGCTACTCTCTCCTCTTCCATCTTATCATCTCTTCCCTCTGCTAAATCCTTCTCCCTCCGATCTCCTGATTCTGCCTCCTCAACCCTCCTCTCTTCCCTTTCTGCATCTTTTGACTCTCTATGTCCCCTATCCTCCCGGCCGGCTCGGTCCTCCTCTCCTGCTCCGTGGCTTGACCACTCATTGCGAGCTCACAGAAGAGGACTCCGGGCAGCCGAGCGGAAATTGAGGAAAACTAGACTCCCTGCGGACCTGTCATCTTTTCACTCCCTCCTCTCTACATTCTCGTCCTCTGTTTCCGCTGCTAAAGCCACTTTCTACCACTCTAAATTTCAAGCCTCTGCCTCTAACCCTAGGAAGCTCTTTGCCACCTTCTCCTCCCTGCTGAATCCTCCTCCTCCTCCCCCTCCCTCCTCCCTCTTTTGAAAAGAAGGTTGACAACATCCGATCCTCATTTATTAAGTCAAATGACACAGCTGGTCCTGCTCACACTGCCCTACCCTATGCTTTGACTTCTTTCTCCCCTCTCTCTCCAGATGAAATCTTGCGACTTGTGAAGGCCGGCCGCCCAACAACCTGCCCACTTGACCCTATCCCCTCCTCTCTTCTCCAGACCATTTCCGGAGACCTTCTCCCTTACCTCACCTCGCTCATCAACTCATCCTTGACCGCTGGCCATGTCCCTTCCGTCCCTTGCACCCCCCTCCTCAAAAAAACCTACACTCGATCCCTCTGATGTCAACAAATACAGACCAGTATCCCTTCTTTCTTTTCTCTCCAAAACTCTTGAGCGTGCCGTCTTTAGCCAACTCTCCTGCTATCTCTCTCAGAATGACCTTCTTGATCCAAACCAGTCAGGTTTCAAGACTGGTCATTCAACTGAGACTGCTCTTCTCTGTGTCACGGAGGCTCTCCGCACTGCTAAAGCTAACTCTCTCTCCTCTGCTCTTATCCTTCTAGACCTATCCGCTGCCTTTGATACTGTGAACCATCAGATCCTCCTCTCCACCCTCTCCAAGTTGGGCATCTCCGGCACTGCTCACTCTTGGATTGCGTCCTACCTGACAGGTCGCTCCTACCAGGTGGCGTGGCGAGAATCTGTCGCCGCACCACGTGCTCTCACCACTGGTGTCCCCCAGGGCTCAGTTCTAGGCCCTCTCCTATTCTCTCTATACACCAAGTCACTTGGCTCTGTCATATCCTCACATGGTCTCTCCTATCATTGCTACGCAGACGACACACAATTCATTTTCTCCTTTCCCCCTTCTGATAACCAGGTGGCGAATCGCATCTCTGCATGTCTGGCAGACATATCAGTGTGGATGTCGGATCACCACCTCAAGCTGAACCTCGGCAAGACGGAGCTGCTCTTCCTCCCGGGGAAGGACTGCCCGCTTCATGATTTCGCCATCACGGTTGACAACTCCATTGTGTCCTCCGCCCAGAGTGCAAAGAACCTTGGCGTGACCATGGACAACACCCTGTCATTCTCCGCTAACATCAAAGCGGTGACCCGATCCTGCAGGTTCATGCTCTACAACATTCGCAGAGTACGACCCTACCTTACACAGAAAGCGGCACGTCCTAATCCAGGCACTTGTCATCTCCCGTCTGGATTACTGCAACTCGCTGTTGGCTGGGCTCCCTGCCTGTGCCATTAAACCCCTACAACTTATCCAGAACGCCGCAGCCCGTCTGGTGTTCGACCTTCCCAAGTTCTCTCATGTCACCCCGCTCCTCCGCACACTCCACTGGCTTCCAGTTGAGGCTCGCATCTACTACAAGACCATGGTGCTAGCCTACGGAGCTGTGAGGGGAACGGCACCTCCTTACCTTCAGGCTCTGATCAAACCCTACACCCAAACGAGGGCACTACGTTCATCCACCTCTGGCCTGCTAGCTCCCCTACCTCTACGAAAGCACAGTTCCCGCTCAGCCCAGTCAAAGCTATTTGCTGCTCTTGCACCCCAATGGTGGAACAAGCTCCCCCACGACGCCAGGACAGCGGAGTCACTGTCCACCTTCCGGAGACACTTGAAACCCTACCTCTTTAAGGAATACCTGGAATAGTATAAAGTAATCCTTCTACCCCCCCATAAAAAGAAAAACAAAAGGTGGTTGTCCCACTGGCTATCATAAGTTGAATGCACCAATTTGTAAGTCGCTCTGGATAAGATAAATTATGTAAATGTAAATGTCTCTAATGCGGTTTATTAGTAAGGCTGGCCACAGTGATCACTGTGTCGAAATGAAATGCTATGGCAGTGAGACGTGAGGTAAAAGTCTTTAACACACACCGCATCCAGAACACAGAGCCAATATTTACCCAGCTGGCTGCACTGCACAGGAGGATCAGATGGACGGATGTATGAAAGATGGAAACAGGAAAATGGAGAGAGGGAGACAGGGTGACACGGAGAGAGGAGGGGGTAAAAAGGCAATTAAAAGAAGAGGGAATGAGGAAGATGGAGAGAGAGAGAGAGAGCTGTGTTAAATGAGAGGGAAAGAGTACAGAACTGAGTGAGTGTTTGTAATACAGGAGAGGAGCTGAAGATGAAAAATAGTGTGGGTGGAAATGAATGACACTGGAACAGCAGAACATTCTTCAGAAGTTTGTATTTTTACATCTAGATCCACCATTTCCCACATGTTATTGACCCCTTTGAATCTGGCTGACTCGTGGAAAGGGCTGAATGCAGATTGACCACAGTATAATGTGAGTCATTTACAGTGGTGACAAACGGTGCCCACAAACTGTTACGGCCTACATAAAGCTGTCCCAACAGCAGAGCTTTCTTTTCAGCACCATGGAGTGAATCCTTACCACCGCTACAACTGGCTATCAGCGGAGCCTTGTCTGGCAGCGAAACAGTTAATTCAGCCTCATTTACTGCCTTTATAAAAAACATAGCTGATATGGCTGACTTGCTTAAACAAATGTGGTTTCTACTGACAATTGAGATGTACAAAACATTTTACATTTACATTTTAGCAGACGCTCTTATCCAGAGCGACTTACAGTTAGTGAGTGCATACATTTTCATACTGGCCCCCCGTGGGAATCGAACCCACAAACCTGGCGTTGCAAACGCCACGCTCTACCAACTGAGCTACAGAGGGCAAAACTCTTACAATATTCGATGATGACATTTCTCAAAAAACAGGTTATAGGCTACATGTGCACCACCA
The DNA here is from genome assembly GCF_964263955.1 of Coregonus lavaretus. NCBI lineage: Eukaryota > Metazoa > Chordata > Actinopteri > Salmoniformes > Salmonidae > Coregonus > Coregonus lavaretus. Next base: position 11,000,446 of record NC_140015.1, on the reverse strand, counting down.
AGTCAGAACAGTAGGCTAAGTTATGAGGGGGAAAGGGACCAAATTATTAGGGTGAGGCACATGGGCTACTAACAGCTCACTACGCAACATACACTTAGTATTACTTTCTTAGCTACAGTATACATATCTCCCTGGCATATTACATCATTTATGCAGCAGCATACAATACATTTTTGGACTTTGTTTTGCTGTGCTTACTTGAACAGGAAGGTGGCGCGGCGGTCCTTCTTGTGGACAAATTTGTCATCAAACTTTGTCATCAAAGTCTGGCATTCTCTGGATTTATGGTGCTTTCAAAACAACTGGGAACAAAAAAACAAAACAAGGCTGAATCATGACGTCAGTGATTTTCAGGTCGGAACTCTAGAAAGAGGCCAGAGTTCCCGACTTGGAATTTCGAGTATGCTTGAAAAAGAGACCCTTAAACCCAGACTTAGACCACACACCCTGTCCCAGGCTAGTGATGGCTTTGCAATGCTTGCATTTAGCCACTGATTCCTTCCAAACCACTCATTGTTGAATTTGCGATTTCCAACTTGTTGTGTAATGTTTATGTCCAATGGCCGATGGGCACCGATACGTTTTATCCATAATTTCTCTTCATATGACAAGGATTGAAAAGGATTTGCCAGTAGATTGTCGACTTGATTCATGATGATGACTTCTTGTCTAGCTTGCTAGCTAAGATTTTGAAAGTATGATGTTGACATGATCAGTCCAATTAAAGCTATGGTAGATATAACGTGATTTGACGTCATTTTATCTGTGGCCAATGACCTTGAGCCTTCTTGGATGGGCACTCTAATGTAAATCTATGGCAGTACCCAAGGGGCTTGAATTTTTTAGCTCTCCCTGTAGATATTGCGGTGACAGTGTCCCCATGAGTGACAGAACACTTAACCAATCACGGCGCAACTAGAGAATATTACTAACCCCTACGCTCTGTATTTTCCACTGGCTGACCCACCACCACAGAAAACAATGAGCTAGGCTGAAACACCTGCATTTTGGAACTGTCTTACTAAAGCATGCAAAAAAGAGACCATGTTTGTATGCAGCTTTATTAACTCAAGGATTATTATTTTTTACATTGTTTGCAAACTGATATGTGACACGTATTAATGCCAAAATAACATGAAAAACAGACAAAATAAAAATAATAAATAAATATATATATACTTCTGTTTGCTAAACAAGTGGGTCACAATGACGGATCGCCTCTTACAATTCACCAGTCTCTCCCTCTATTAATGTTGTCTTTCCCCAGATGACCAGTAGAGACCAGTGTAAGCAAATTAAATTGTGGGAGCTTATTCAGAACATGCTCATAGAAATCTGTTTACAGTAAAACCAACAGTTATCTTTTCATAGTGTAGTTCGTTCTATTATAACATTTCTATCTTCAATGACATTCGGAGTATCATGCCCTACTAAATATATCCTTAGACCTAGGCTACATTTTACAGCAGTGAATCTAGTAAAGTCGCAACTGTCATTTCCTCACCAGAGTTCTCTAGCCTGATTCTTTGAAGTGGAACTGATTGTAATGAAAACAGCTGAGAGAGAAGCAGAGTGAGGGTGGAGACAACCTTACAGTGCTTGTAAAGCAAGGCTTATTTGAGCAGTATAACAGACAAAACAGTTATCGCATGTGCCTGGAAATTAAACCATAGCCAAACAAAACAAGACTTTTATATGCCCTTTTTCATATGACCCACAAAATGTATGCTCAATGCTCAGACAATATGTTTGTTTTTTATTGACCAAATAAACATGCATAGCAGTGGGCATGGAATACCAAAACTGAATTGCTTATGGACAGTACCTGTAAATGTAATTGTGATAATTATCTGGTATGGTTTCTGTATGGTTAGAAGTATTGTTAACTGTTCGTTCTTCACAGCAGTTTATAACCAGAAGGTCAATAGACAGATTCCGTGAAGAGATTGGACTGTTTTTACTGCATTCATTTTATTCTCTGCAGCAGCCATGTCTGAAGACAGAGAGGCACTATATCATTGTCCAAGGCTAGGAGATGCCATGGCATGCATATACTCTTCTACTATTGAGTTCCCTCAGAGAGAGGGCTCCACTGTGATTCCAGATGATTTCACTAGAATCAAAAGAGACAGAGAGTGGGGCACGGCAAAGCAAAGAGGATGGATAGAAAACACGAGAGAGGCAGGACATGCAGGGAGAGAGTGAGAACACTTTCATCTCCTCAGCTGCTATGCCTTATCATCCCTCTGTCTTTGTAATACCCATGGCAATGGAAGATCAGCATTGAGAGGGTGTTGTAGAGGGAGAGAGAGAGTGTGTAAGTGGAGAGAGCATATGAGGGAGGGAGGGAGGGAGGGAGGGAGAGGGAGCTACAGGGTGACTGGGACCAGGAGAAACCCTGTTGTTGAAAGAGAAGAGAGAGTGAAAGAGCTGTGTGTTTTTGTTGTTGCTGAACAACATGTGTCTCAGTGCACTGCTACTCATCTGCCTCTTCCAGACAGAGTTGGGGAGAGTTTGGGCTCAGCAACAAACAGGTAAGGTTTCCTTCTCTCCTACCTCTCCTGTGTTTTCCATCCTGATTCTCTTTTCTCACTGTACTTCATCACCTTTATTCACCTGTTGTCTCCTCCCTTCTTCACTTGTCATTTTCCCCATGCATCACTCTCTTCACACCACAGGAGGTTGGTGGCATCTTAATTGGGTAGGATGGGCTTGTGGTAATGGCTGGAGCGGAATTTGTGGAATGGTATCAAATAAATAAATCAAGCACATGGTTTCCATGTGTTTGATGCCATTCCATTTGCTCCGTTCCAGCCAATATTATGAGCCGTCCTCCCCTCAGCAGCCTACATTGCTTCACACAGCCTCTCTTCAGGTCACTCAGGTGTTGTACTTTCTGCCATACAATATCACCTCATCCAGGCTCTTCTCTCCCCTTTTCATCCCAGAATCATCCTTTATTTACATAATATATGCCATTTACATCTGTCCACCTCTCTCTCTCTCTCGCTTTCCCCTTTATGGCTCTCACACTTCCATCCTAAGATGTCACAGCAATTTCTGACCACATGGAATAATAACAACTTTTGTATTTAACATAAAAAAGCAGTGTGTGTTATGGCATTCTTTTTTGTTGTTGATATCTTATGGCTTCAATGACCTACGTACAGGTGTCTTTGAAGACACTGTTTTTACTCATGTACTTAAAAATGGAAAACCGTGCAGGTTCACGATTGTGTTTGGAAATGGGCATACCCTTAAACTTTTTGTTTGTGCAGAAAAGTTAGTGACCTAGTTTGCAATGAAAGTGTAACCATAAAAACCACCATGTTCCAGAAACGCGCAAATGACTCAGAATAACAACCCACAAAACAGCAGATTTGGACATGTTTATCCCTGCCTCTCTGCTAGCCTAAAAGTCAGGCAGTCCAGGGTGGGAAAGGAGAGGGGGACCGATAGAGAGAAAACTGTTGAGGAATGCAGGCCAAAAGGTGGTAGCTTGAAAGTGATGAATTGTGTGTGTGTTTGTATGTACGTGTATTGAAAGTGTATGCATTTCTGTGTGCTTGGGGTGTAATAAAGCCTTTTACTAGAGATTGAGTAATTTGATTTGTCTCCACCACTGTCCCACCACCGCACTCCTCTTTCTATGAACTCCTCACTTCTCAATAAATCCTGTAACCAGGGGCGGTGTGTTCAATAGGGCGATATGGGCGACGCACTGCCAAACGGGAAAAGGAAGGGATTTTTTTTCTAATCAATTATATCACGGCAACAGTAGTTATCAGTGTTGTAATCTAGACGTCTGATCTGCCACAGTGCCACACTGCCACTAAATGTCCAATCAGGCTAAAGTCGTGCTTCAAATGGCTCCCCCCCCTTTTGGGGCGATTTCAGTCAGGTTGAAAATTGCCCAGAAGTCTGTCATAGACTCCCATGTAAAATCTATTTTTTTCAAATTTCAGAGCTTTCAATACAATCTCTATGGGTGTCTGAGGGCTTGCACTTACGCGCTTTCGTCATACGTAACGTAACCATGAACGTAACTAAGAAAAGACCGGGTAGCAGCCTCAATCAATTCACTACTACTATCAAAATGGCTAGGCTTCAGTGCAACTCGATTGTGTCTTTGAAAGAAGTTCCTTTTTGTCGGCGAACAAATGAAGATAAATTGGCAACGAAACAATTAGGACCTCCCAGACCAAATTTAATAATTCAACAGGTTTCTACTAAAGGCGGAAAGTCCTACACCCGAGGATTTTCCAAAAATTGGTACGAACGAAAAAATAACATTGCCACTCAACTGGATGAGGGATACAGGCTAGCTGTCCGCCGCCACAACGATGAGGTTAGTGTTGATAATCACAAGTTTACTGGAGAACTGAGACCAAGTAGAGACTTTGGACAGGGTGGATATGGTATAATAAAGGCAGTTTATTCAGAGGTAAAGATATCTGGAATCGCGTGCACGGACCCGTTCGTCAAACTCTTAGGGAGCTATACATTAAGCCCCATTACTTACCATATCAGATAAGAGAAATTGCTGCAGCTACATATATTTTACATCCTGGCCCTACATAGTTCACTATTTGCATCACTTACCAAAATATTACATGTGGTCATATATGCTTGGAAAGTGGAGATGCCATAGAACGTCAAAAAAGTAAACATTGCTGGAGACACATTGCCGTTTTGGAGAAGACATCGCGTTTGCTAGCGAAGAGATTTGTTGTGGCAAATGAACTTGGGCTGGGAATTGCCAGGAACCTCACGATAAGATATATGCATTGCGAGTCTCATGATTCTATACGTATTGCGATTCGATACTGTGATTTTATTGCGCACCATATGTCTGTTGCAGAGGGATCAGAAAGCCATGAGAACGAGTTTTGATCAGTCATGGAAATAAAAGTGCTGAAAACAAATTGGCTCCCAATGTGAAAAGATTGAGAACAAGCTATGAAGGAACAATAATGGTGTTTTGGTGCAGGTACAGCCAACTAGCGCTAAAATATTGCGATATTGTCAATACAGTATATCGTAAAGTATCACTATGTAACTCGATTTCTTTCACCCCAATCCCTCAAATTAACGGTAAATAACTGAATTGTTTGCCCCACATTTAGCTAAGATGATTAGCTAGCCAGCTAAAATGTTTTATTTAGTTAGCAGTCGCATCTACAATAGTTTCTGTCAATAACATGTCTCCAAAAATGACGTGGTGTCTCCAATTGTGTTGACATTTTACAATTGCGATGCGCATCCATGAGTATCCACTTTCTGTAGCTCAGCTGGTAGAGCACGGCGCTTGTAACGCCAAGGTAGTGGGTTCGATCCCCGGGACCACCCATACACAAAAATGTATGCACGCATGACTGTAAGTCGCTTTGGATAAAAGCGTCTGCTAAATGGCATATTATTATTATTATTATTATTATCTGAAGAGAGCCCCGAAACATTGTGTGCAGACATTTTATGCAATAAATGAAGTAGGTTGAATCTAGTAGTTCTGATCTTCTGATTGGTCCTGATGAGTTGGGCGAGGTCCCCTCCAGGCTACTGTCACTGTTGCATTGGCTCTGAGTCGGGTTCTCTGTCTTCAAATGTTCAGCCTAAGAGAGGGGATTTTTGTGTGTGTGTGTGTGTGTGTTTAACAGTGATGATGTGTGTGTGTGTGTGTGTGTGTGTGTGTGTGTGTGTGTGTGTGTTTAACAGTGATGATGTGTGTGTGTGTGTGTTTGTGTGTGTGTGTGTGTGTGTCCTCAGAGCAAGAACTCGTGAGTTGGAAGAACTGAGAGGCCTATGGCGTGGGTGTTGTCCTTGGCCACCTGCTGACAAGGCTGACAAGATAGGACCCTTTTGTCCATTGTTATTGGATAGGAACAGAACTTATAACCAGCTCCTGACCTAAATAGATCTTAGCACAACATTTTACTCAACATATCATATTCCATATTCACTATAACAAATATATTTACTACGACATTAGCAAGAACCGCCACATCCTCAGCCGGCTAATCCAGTGTGTGAAGTTTTGCGGAGTGTTTGAGTTAGCTTTGCGAGGCAAAGATGAAACTGAGGGCTCCACCAACCCTGGTAAGCCAACACTTTTGAGATCAGTCAATAAATGCTTCTGGTATTGACTTATATGCTGCCCCTGTCTTCATGTTGTTGCTGGACATATCTTTTTTAAAATGTGTGTAGGTCACCTAAATCATCAGAAAAATTGCCCCCCCTGAGAATTTTTTCAGGAGCCGCCACTGCCTGTAACCCTTATTAGCCCCATCTCTGCTCCCAATTCATATCTCCAAAAATTCATCAGTGTTTTATTTCCCTTCCCCTAGTACTCTTTGCTGAGTGTGTTCCCCTCGTGATCTTTGTTTTGCTCCAATATTTATTGAGGAAAGGAAGATGCATCACATTCTCCTTCCCTGATACTATCTACCACCTTCAAAACAACAACAGCTCTTCACTGAGCTAAATGAATTGCTTTTCGTGTTTACCTTACACAGCATAAAATGAGATTTGTTTTGTTTTACATGCAATAAAGAAAGCTGTATGAAATAGGATCAAGTGGAGCTACCCCTCGAGAGCTATCTGCAGCATCTAAAGCAGATGATGAAAACACAGTTTGAGGGATGAAAATGAATTGTAAGGCTGCTGACCTCAGAGCTTGGCTCTCTGTTCTTTGTCCTGTTGAGAATTTCACTTAACAAATGACTTGTGTCTGGTCCAGCCATACTGGGGCCAAGCCTGAACAGAAAAAAATGGAACGGATGAATCTGGATATACTAAATATCTGTGTGACTGACATCCATAGATGTGATTTCACTGTCGTAGATATTTTGATCTGCGACAGCAAATGCGAGGGCCATTGTGACATCTATACAGACACTTCTGGCAAGTTTCAAGAGAACAGAAGGATCTGTGAAGTAGGGATACTGAGGCAGGGAGGGAGACAAAGAACCTTATATTTATTATCTCCAGCGCCATACCAGCGTCTACATACGTGTTAACGTTACGTTTCTATGATATGTGGTTAAAAAGGTAAGAAAGGTCCTAAAATATGGTTATCTGTGACATCACGGTGTAGGATTAAAAGAAACAAAACAAAACAGTCCATTTCAACACCTTGTTTATAGCCAGAGGGAGGGTATTTTCTTGTTTTGTATGTGAGTGTGTGCGTAGTCAGTATGTGTGTGTGAGCAATTTAAGTGTGTGTGCTGGAATGTCAGTGTGAGTGTGTGTGTCAGTGTGTAGAGTCCTGTGAGTGTGCATAGAGTCAGCGCAAAAATAAAAAAGAAGGTATTCATAAGATATGATTAGCCACATTGAGTTGAACTGTGGAAGTAATGTGCCATCTGGCTGATCCTGAGCCAGGCCTAGCAGCCTCTCCCATGCAGGAAAGGGTGTGCCCTCTTGCCCCCGGTCTGACTGACCACTCACAGAAACAGGCCTGGAAGAGTGGTTTCATAGCATCAGGGTTACTTTAGTGCTCAGGCCAGAAGACTGACTGTCTATCGGCCTATGAGCTGTAGTTTAAAGTTTACCATGTTGTTTATGCCTGAGAGAGGGGCATAGTTTTTCTGCATACCTGACCTCTGTTTTAGACAATTAAAATCAAATGAAAGTAAATGAAAGCCTGAGGTATGTGACTAGGTGACAGTTGCCTGTGTTTAAGCTGGCCAGACACTCAGTGTGGGCCTTATATTCTAACATAAGAGGTGTTTATGTTATAATGGTATTCTAAGTTGTCATATCCTATTTCTCCTCTGTCATCAGGCATTCCAGTACATCAGTGGTTCCCAGACTGTGGGGCAGAGGGGGCTGCGGGGGGAAGTCAGTTGGGCTTTCAACTTACTCTTAAAAGTTGTAATTGTACAATGCACCACATTTGGTAGTGCATCTGCAGTTTTCCTCTTGTCATTGCAAACCTTAGAGAGATATTTATAACTTGTCAGAAATGTCCAGATCAACTAGCCCATGTCAGCTAAAAAATTGTAGGTCGATATTTTACCCATTGATTTTGTTGTAATGTTTGAGTTACTCAGATATCACATGAACACACTACAGGATGTTTGCCAATGATGGAAGGGGGGCCCGAGTAAAAAAGTTTAGGAGCCACTGCATTAAATTATATATCACCCCTGCTTGCTGATTTTAAAAACAGACATTCTCGAACACTATAATCACACATGCCTGATTCTTCGAACTGGTTCTGTATGTTCTCTCTCGCCCACCTGGGGAGATGACCCTGGATTGGAGTACTGTGCTGAAACTGAGTTCACAAGAGAATTTGATGTTGTAGCCATTGAAATATAATGGTATTATATGTTTTACATCACCAACCATACCACACCTCACTTCCCAAGAAACATGCTGCAGTGCTGGCAAACGCATATGTCTATTGGGAAAACGTGACACCAAAGATCCAGTTAGACTTTTTATATTTTCTTTTGCAGAGACGGTCCTGTACTTTTCCTCAAAAAGAAGAGCAAGGCTAAAAAACAAATCTAGGACCAAATCTCCCTCGTGAAACTACCCACTATCACAGGCCTCTCACACTCTTTTAGAAATGTAATAGTCCCCTCCATTTCCCATCTCCCCCTTCACAGCCCTCTATATACTCCTTATCTCGACTTGAAGCCTCTTGATGTATTTAATTGGTCTCCCCCTGCTCTGGTTATAACAGTCTGAAGGGTTATGGAATATAATTACTAGCCTTGGTGCCAGTCTGTTTGTTTCTGCTCGCTTGCCAAGCAGGCAGTAGGTAGCCTAGCGGTTAAGAGTGTTGGGCCAGTAACTGAAAGGTCGCTGGTTTGAATACCCAAGCTGACTAGGTGAAAAATCTGCTGATGTGCCCATGAGCAAGGCACATAGACCCTCATTTTCTTCTGTAAGTAGCACTGGATAAGAGCATCTACTAAATGATGTAAATGTAAACGCCTTATCATGCCAAACATACGTTTGTCTTGACAATGGAGTAGACAAAAGCACAAACAGATCAGGGACCAGGCTATAGAATGCATAGGAATTTCACTTACAGCGATTTACAGGATCTATATAAGTTATGGGATGTAAGAGTCTTTAGCACAATTACATCCAGTTGGACAGTGTAGTACATTCTGCGCTGGTGCTTGCAACATGGTGGTCATTATGTTTCAGTGACATGTAAAAAAAAATATTTAAAAAATACATGACTGAACATTTCCTTTGAAATAGACCTCTGCTAGAGCCATTAAGAGCATACCATGTAAGAATCTCAAATGATAATGGCGACAAAATAAGACATTTACGATTTACAAATATGATGGAGTGATAAACCCCTGTTCGCCTAGTGTATTTGAGATGAGTGGGGTTGGATGCACCTTACCTGCACTTAGACCCTCTTCACTCCCTTCTCTCAGCAATTATCCTACTAGCATGATGGAGCGCATGCAAAAGCGTGACGCTTTACCACAACAGTCCTTTAACATTAGGAAGTGACATCTCTTCCTCCACCCCCTGCCTTCCTCTCAGAGTCCTCTAGACAGGCCGGCTTCTCCTGTTGTCTTGGTGATAAGCCAGTGATTTAAGTACCGATGGCCTTGAGGGTTTTACTCTAGACCACTTAACTGATCAGAGCTGGCCAGCTACAGCCCTGCTCCCTCCCCCCGCTGGCTCCCTCCCCCCGCTGGCTCCCTCCCCCCGCTGGCTCCCTCCCCCCGCTGGCTCCCTCCCCCCGCTGGCTCCCTCCATCCGCTGGCTCCCTCCCCCCGCTGGCTCCCTCCCCCCGCTGGCTCCCTCCACCCGCTGGCTCCCTCCACACCCCTCCCTTCCAAAACATGACCACCACCATCACAGATAGAATGAAGCTATACATATTGCGTCAATGCATTTCTATCTGCTGCTATGTTTTACATAACATAAGAGGCATTGAGCACCTAATAACAACGACCACCTTGTCTTTTATGCAGTCTGTATTCCAAAGCCTATCTCCATACTCAGCAGTCATATTTCATTGATGCTGTAATGAAAAAAAAAGATGGCAAAAAAAAAGATAGCACATCAAGGAGGAATATCATATTCGGAACGTGTGCAAATGTAGGACAAAATTAGCCCAGATGCGTTCAGCAGTTATGTGTGGTGCCAGTATGGTCAACACATTGCTAGTAATACACTGCTCAAAAAAATAAAGGGAACACTAAAATAACACATCCTAGATCTGAATGAATGAAATAATCTTATTAAATACTTTTTTCTTTACATAGTTGAATGTGCTGACAACAAAATCACACAAAAAATATCAATGGAAATCAAATTTATCAACCCATTGAGGTCTGGATTTGGAGTCACCCTCAAAATTAAAGTGGAAAACCACACTACAGGCTGATCCAACTTTGATGTAATGTCCTTAAAACAAGTCAAAATGAGGCTCAGTAGTGTGTGTGGCCTCCACGTGCCTGTATGACCTCCCTACAACGCCTGGGCATGCTCCTGATGAGGTGGCGGATGGTCTCCTGAGGGATCTCCTCCCAGACCTGGACTAAAGCATTCGCCAACTCCTGGACAGTCTGTGGTGCAACGTGGCGTTGGTGGATGGAGCGAGACATGATGTCCCAGATGTGCTCAATTGGATTCAGGTCTGGGGAACGGGCGGGCCAGTCCATAGCATCAATGCCTTCCTCTTGCAGGAACTGCTGACACACTCCAGCCACTTGAGGTCTAGCATTGTCTTGCATTAGGAGGAACCCAGGGCCAACCGCACCAGCATATGGTCTCACAAGGGGTCTGAGGATCTCATCTCGGTACCTAATGGCAGTCAGGCTACCTCTGGCGAGCACATGGAGGGCTGTGCGGCCCCCCAAAGAAATGCCACCCCACACCATGACTGATCCACCGCCAAACCGGTCATGCTGGAGGATGTTGCAGGCAGCAGAATGTTCTCCACGGCGTCTCCAGACTCTGTCACGTCTGTCACGTGCTCAGTGTGAAACTGCTTTCATCTGTGAAGAGCACAGGGCGCCAGTGGCGAATTTGCCAATCTTGGTGTTCTCTGGCAAATGCCAAACGTCCTGCACGGTGTTGGGCTGTAAGCACAACCCCCACCTGTGGACGTCGGGCCCTCATACCACCCTCATGGAGTCTTTTTCTGACCGTTTGAGCAGACACATGCACATTTGTGGCCTACTGGAGGTCATTTTGCAGGGCTCTGGCAGTGCTCCTCCTGCTCCTCCTTGCACAAAGGCGGAGGTAGCGGTCCTGCTGCTGGGTTGTGGCCCTCCTACGGCCTCCTCCACGTCTCCTGATGTACTGGCCTGTCTCCTGGTAGCACCTCCATGCTCTGGACACTACGCTGACAGACACAGCAAACCTTCTTGCCACAGCTCGCATTGATGTGCCATCCTGAATGAGCTGCACTACCTGAGCCACTTGTGTGGGTTGTAGACTCCGTCTCATGCTACCACTAGAGTGAAAGCACCGGCAGCATTCAAAAGAGACCAAAACATCAGCCAGGAAGCATAGGAACTGAGAAGTGGTCTGTGGTCACCACCTGCAGAACCACTTCTTTATTGGGGGTGTCTTGCTAATTGCCTATAATTTCCACCTGTTGTCTATTCCATTTGCACAACAGCATGTGAAATTTATTGTCAATCAATGTTGCTTCCTAAGTGGACAGTTTGATTTCACAGAAGTGTGATTGACTTGGAGTTACATTGTGTTGTTTAAGTGTTCCCTTTATTTTTTTGAGCAGTGTACTTGTCTGTGGCCGTGGTTTGATGAGGGCTTTGGATTAGAATATCACTAATCTCTGGTGAAGTGATCACTAGAACCACATTTTGGGATGTTGTGAATGAACGCACTTTCATGGTTTGAGCAGCTGGCCTGTGTTTTTCCTCAGTCCCTTATTCTACTAATTTTAGGGTGTGAGGTATGCCAATTTAACCAATAATTTATATCACCAACACCTACTTTATGTAGTCTATTCACCCACACAAAACGCTTGAGGCCACCATAAATCAGATCATTGCCAACATACATTCCGCTTGCAGGTTATTTCAGTGTTTGGTTTATATGCTAACCTCAGGCTTCTTTTTAGATTTGTCACAGAGGCAAGCCACAATGACACAAACTGCTGGCTAGTTTTAGACTAGCATCAGATTATTCATTTAGGGTTAACTATACCTAAACGTTCGGAAGAGTTTAAATGAATTAAGTGATTTGATTCCGAAAAGGGCACTGGTGATATACAATTCATGCCTGTGCCAGCCAGGGTTGATTCCACCCAGTTAGTGCAACACAAAATATCTGGTAACAAAAAGGGCTGTGTTCTGAGTCTGAGTTCTATCACACATGTCATCAGAGAATAACGAACATCTCTCGCTCTCTAATCTAGCACGCAAATTCAAACGTGACCAGACTGCAAACTATATTACCGGTAAAAGGTAATTGAAAATGTTTGAGCGCGGGCTTTCAACCAGGATCATAGTTTAGATCCGACAGTTATCCAGCTCAGTTTGATCTGCTCAACAACAGTTTTTTCCAGAGAAAATCACCAGAGCAGCAGAGACGAACTCTTCGCGGCAGCCATGCTGACCACGGCATGTTCATGGTGATTCCACCGGGAAGAGTGAGCGTCACAGAGTGAATCTCTATGCTTTTTTGTTTGCCATATGCCTACCGATATTCGAAAACTTCCTGTCGTCTACTGAAAGCAAGAGACAAAACAGTAAACGTATATAGTACAGGAAGGCGCCCACATTTAAGGTTAGAAGAGACACTCCGTTTTAACCGTTTGAAAAAAACACGTGTGGTAAGATTGATTTAGTACGTGTGACGTCATGAACACACCCTCTCTTCAGAGTCGGACGAAATATTCCTAAAAGTTGCGCAACATTGAAGCTGTCTGGATCAAGCAGGCAAATTCACCAGAAAAAAATCTCATAATGTAATGATGACGTTGTTAATAACTGAGATGTACTGTATGATGATAAGACAAAATAGTCTCATGCAGTTAACAAAAAACTAAAAAATGTAGTATTCAAAGTTTACCTTACCACATGTTTTATCTTCTGATTAAAAAATGTTGATGTAGCAACTAAGGAGTCTAGCTTTAAAGGGATGGTTCACTCAACACTTATATTTGAGTATTTTGATCATTAGTGCAATTAATACACTCCCCCAAAAAAGTGCATGTCAGCAGTCAAGTTTTCAAGATAAAGTTTGATAGACAAGTTTATCTCGCAACTGTATTCTATACAGAAATGCACAATAAAATATAGAATGCATGTACAATGTTCTGTGCACATAAAACACAACACTGCTGACATAAACGAGAAGGCTTGGATGTTGCAAACAATCCTAGCCAGCATCTGTATGACACTGGATGGCGAAAGGCCAGCAGAACTAGCAATGGGATGTAGAGAGCACAGACAACAACATCTCCAGCACCACACATAGACAACATCTCCAGCACCACTCATGTCAAACACCTCCTGACATAGCTAGATGAACTGCTAACTAACCATCTCAATAACCCACAAGCAATGCAGGTCCAGGCTAAACAAACAAAACAAAAAATGACAGCAACCAGACTGCACTGAGAAATGTCCCGAACCCAACAAAACACTCCCTGCTTCCCGCCCCCCGCTCAAAGCAGCTAATTTGCATAATCGGCCATGTGCATGTAATTGTGAAGGACGCTGTAGGAGAGAGGAATAACGTCGTGGGAGAGACAAAAAGTGAGTAAAAAACACCCTACATTTATATCCCGCCCTGAATGTAAACCAGGGCGGGATCAGCCAGCGGCGGCTTCCCGCATGCGCGATTCATTTGCAGTCTGGACGCGGAGGTGTGAACATCTCCTGCTCTGACTGCTGCGCGAGGACTGGGCCGCCTGTGAGTGTTTTGGGACGAGGGTAACAAAGCACCCGCTGCTCGTTGAGAAGAGTAAGAACGATACGTGCTTTCACGTCAGAGTCTCCAAAAGTCTCCAATAACACCAGAAAAAGTCGCTAGATTTGTCGCTAGTCGCTTTTTTGAAAATGTGTCTCTACAGGGGTCTGAAAACTCGCTAAAAATAGCGACAAAGTCGCTATATTGGCAACACTGCAAAGTACTTTAGAAGAAAACCAACCAGACGCAACTAAACAAAATGTCCAGTGGGGGACACTACATCACAATGTGTATACAAAACCAGAATGAAGCTACCGCCACAAATCGACAAATAAAAACGGATGAAATCGTATATGCGTTCTTGTTGAATCGGTAATTTTCTGACACAAAATCTCTATGCGGCTGCGGCCTGAAAGGCAGAATAACCAGATGTATTGTGGCCTCAAGCAGAGTGATGTGGGGACATGTGTTATCTGATAACCAGAGGTCCTCCGAGATTTGTCCCGCCTAATCCCACATTATCTCAAATTCACATTGAGTTATTTGTTTGGACAATGTTTAGCAGAATGTTGTGGAACATATACTGTATTGTAAGTAGCTTTGGGAACTGCTCACAACTTTGGATCCAAAAGACAGAAAATTGCAGCCCATGGGATATGCAAGACAATGAGAGGAGGAGGAGAGAAAAGCAAAGTGCCAGTCTAGTCTGTTGTATTGTGATGAATATTGTGGGGATCTATTTTCTTATAACTAGATGTGATGCCTAGCTTAGAAAGAATACATTAATGATTAAACATAATAGGTTTGTGCTGTACTGATATAGACTGTTTAACATAACAAGCTGTGATTCATGTGAGGAGCTGTTAGGGAGTAGGGGGAGATAAGAACTTGTGTCTCACATACACGAACACTGCCTCTTTGTGTACCGTCCAAGGACGTAGGTACAAAGAGTATAGTTAGGGTGGGAAAGTACAGGGGAACTGTGTCTATGGGTGCTGACTCGGGACAAGGTGTGATGATAACAACTTATGCCTGGCAACAGTGTGCAACAGTGAAGCGCCAAGGGGCTGGGACCAGCCTGTGCGCCAACGATAGGCTGAGTAAGTCTAAACCACGCTCAGTCTCTACTCTGATAGGCCAGCAGGGAACGGGAACTATCTCTGTCAGAGTATTTGAAGAAGAGCCTGTAACAATGGATCAGTTCTCTGTCTGCCCTGCGTGGTATTTCAGTGAGCCCGTATACGAACCATCACACTTATCATACATACATTTTGCATATAATAAATGTAGCTTACCTCTTGATCATGTTTTCTCTTATTCCAATACCAGATTTGAACTAACGCTATTTCTAACAATTGGTGACCTCCGACTGTGATCTGGTAGCGGAACTTCGCTGGAATTCATCAAAGTGCCCGGGCTTCTAAAAACAGGTAAGCAGACACCTATTGTTATATAACTAAAGTTCTGCACATTGGCTTTATCCAAATTAATTTTGTGAAGCACCTGTTTGATGTAAGTGAACCCTATTGTACTATAAACAACGATTACAGTATACTACTTCGATTCCATTGTATATTATGCAAATGTTCGATAATTGTGATGGTTAAACCCATGGGAATTGTAGGATTAGACAGTGCGACGCTATGACTGAGGCTCATAGGAGGTACTTTAAATAGTTAGACAGTGTGACGCTATGACTGAGGCTCATAGGAGGTACTTTAAATAGTTAGACAGTGCGACGCTATGACTGAGGCTCATAGGAGGTACTTTAAATAGTTAGACAGTGCGACGCTATGACTGAGGCTCATAGGAGGTACTTTAAATAGATAGGCAGTGCGACGCTATGGCACATATCAGTTCAGACTAGATATGACTACGTTCATAGGAGGCACTTAAAATTCTTTAAGAAAGGGGTGACGCTATTGACACGTATCAGCAAAGGCTAGGTACGGCTAGGATCAGAGGGACACTTTAGAGTATAGAGTGTTGTCGTATGCATGAGAGTGCGAATGATCCCAGTGTAATAAAAGAGTGTTTGCAGACTAAATAAAAGAGTGAATGCGGGTTACTAAAATTAATAAACCTGTATACCTTGATAGAAAACTAATTAGGAATTAAAGACGTCTGTGGCTGTCCAAACTGTATAATTTGTGAATAACTGTTGGGTTTGTGGTTGCTTAAACCGTATAACCCGTTAATAACAATTGGGAACATAAAGGTAAAATAATGAATAACTAGTATGACTAAACTGAAACGTTTGAACTGATATAATTGAACTGTAACTTTTGATGTTCGACATAGCATAATACTGGTTTTAAATAATTAAGTTGAAGCTATTTGGTTTATTATTTAATTTAACGGTTGATATTTGACCCTGCAAAATACTGGTTAAATAATTAGACTGAAATAATTTGGTTGTCACGCCCTGGCTCTGGGGACTATGTTATGTTGAGCCAGGGTATGTAAGTCTATGTTTGTATATCTATGTGGGCCTGAGTGACTCCCAATCAGAGGCAACGAGTGTCAGCTGGTTGTCTCTGATTGGGAGCCATATTTAACTATCGGTCTTTTCACTTTGTGTTGTGGTTTCTTGTTCCGTTAAGGTTTGTTCGTGTTGTAACCTTAGACGTCACGCATCGTTGGTTATTGTTTTGATCGTGTGATCAGTTAATAAATATATATTATGTTCACCTTCAACGCTGCGCATTGGTCCTCTCTCGTAGACGATCGTGATAGAAGAAACCACCAGAACTGGACCAAGCAGCCTAGTGAGGAGCAGAGTAGGTGGACTTGGCAACAGTGGAGGCAGAGCTTCGACTGGGTCAAGCCGAATGAGGAGCTGAATGACGGAGATTGGAAGCAGAGGAGCGAGAGGTGGGCGAGAATTATCGAGGCCTGGCCCACGGGGAAGAGAGACTCCCAGAAATTTTTTAGGGGGGGGCTCACGACGTCGGACCAGCAGGAGGCCGCGATAGAGCGGCCCAGTGGGTTGCCAGAGGAGGCCGCCAGGTTACGGGGGCCACTGGTCGAAGAGGGGATGGAGGATGTAGAGGCACAGCGAGAGGTACTGGCGTGTGTTGCCAGTCCGGTCCGGCCCGTTCCAGATCCCGGTGTAGGGCCAGTGGTGTGTGTCCCCAGTACGGTCCGGTCTATTCCTGCTCCCCGCACCAAGTCAGGGGTGCGCATCGTCAGCCCGGTTCGGCCCGTTCCTACTCCACGCACCAAGCCTACGGTGTGCGTCGACAGCCCAGCCCGGCCCGTTCCTGCTCTCCGCACCAAGTCTGTGGTGCGCGTCGCCAGCCCAGTCCGGCCCATCCAAGCTCCCCGCACCAAGCCAGTGGTGTGCGTCGTCAGTCCGGCACGGCCCGTGCCTGCTCTCCGCACCAAGTCTGTGGTGCGTTTCGTCAGCCCTGTCCGGCCCGTTCCTGCTCTCCGCACCAAGTCTGTGGTGCGCGTCGCCAGCCCAGTTCAGCCCATCCAAGCTCCCCGCACCAAGTCAGGGGTGCGCTTCGTCAGCCCGGTCCGGCCCGTTCCTGCTCCCCGCACCAAGTCAGTGGTGTGCTTCGTCAGCCCAGTCCGGCCTGTCCCTGCTCCACGCACCAAGCCTACGGTGTGCGTCGTCAGCCTGGTAAGGCCCGTTCCTCCTCCACGCACCAAGCCAGGGGTGCACGTCGTCAGTCCAGCACAACCCGTGCCTGGGTCATGTCCGGAGCCGGATCCGCCGCCGAGGCGGAGTGCCCACCCGGTCCCTCCCCTGTTGTGGTTGTTTGGCGCGGTCGGAGTCCGCGCCTTTGGGGGGGGGTACTGTCACGCCCTGGCTCTGGGGACTATGTTATGTTGAGCCAGGGTATGTAAGTCTATGTTTGTATATCTATGTGGGCCTGAGTGACTCCCAATCAGAGGCAACGAGTGTCAGCTGGTTGTCTCTGATTGGGAGCCATATTTAACTATCGGTCTTTTCACTTTGTGTTGTGGTTTCTTGTTCCGTTAAGGTTTGTTCGTGTTGTAACCTTAGACGTCACGCATCGTTGGTTATTGTTTTGATCGTAATAAATATATATTATGTTCACCTTCAACGCTGCGCATTGGTCCTCTCTCGTAGACGATCGTGACATTGGTTTATCGTTGAAATATAAAGTAGAGAATATTTACATTTGCGGTCATTTAGCAGACGCTCTTGTCCAGAGTGACTTGCAGGAGCAATTGGGGTTGGGTGCCTTGCTCGAGGGCACATTGGCAGATTTTTCGACTGGTCAGCTCGGGGATTGGAACCGGCGACCTCTCAGTTGCTGGCACGGTGCTCTTGGTTACTGGGCTACCTGCCGCCCCATATGAGTTTAAGGTTGTGCCGTTGTTTGAACATGTGATGGGGTTTGATGGGTGATCGGACCATGACTGGTGTGGTTATGGAAGTAATGTATAAATAGTGCAGAGCAAATAGAGGGTTCCATTGAACTATTATGTTTTGTTGGGCATTTCAATGGCATAAGGTGAAATCTGTGTGTATGAGTGAATTCGGCGGCTGGTATGGGTGAAGGGAGAGAGTTTTTGCTGAGGTGAAAGCTAGTGCGATTTTCATTTGGTGACGTCACTTGCTCTATGAACTGGAAGTATTTACTTTGAAAGCATCGCGGAATGTGTGGGGTGACTGGCGATGTATGTAGAAGGTCCCGGGTTCGAACACAGGTAGGGACAGTGGGTAAAGCTTTCGCATTGGGGCTATAGACCTAGATTACTATGTGGATTGAGAAATGTGAAAGGTTGAATTAGATAGCTTAAGTAGAAGTATTCTAGAAAGGTCTATGAAAATATGTTAGAAGGTCCCCGCGCCTTCCCCGTTGTGTAGCAAGGGGAGGGGTGAGAGACAGTACGTAGTTAAAAAATGATAGGGATATGAATTAAATGTGTGCTGGTCAATTATAGCCAGTATTTGTTTTATTAATTAGGGCCTAATCAGAGAGAACAGTTAAAGAAATTGAATAGCGAACTGAAATGGCGATAGAGCTGTGAAAATTGAGTTGAGGACAAAGGAGAATAATGTATGGCTCTGGTTAGCGAAAAAAAAATATATATAGACAGTCAAGCGAGTTAGATTGAACTGTGGGATTTCAAGTAGAGGTCTAGATACTTGACTGAAAGGCAGTGCTTTGATAAATTCTAATTGTTATTACTTTATTCGATAGGTTGCTTAACACCAGTGGTGTATGCAAATAGTTGGTAAATTCTAGAACGATAATTTATTTTCGTTACGGGGACCAGGGGATGCAAGTGGCTTTGGCTGTTGTGCTGGGGGAATAGCGCCAGCCTGTGGTGGGTTCTGGATTTGTTAAATAAACAAACTTATATTTTAAACTAAAGTAATGCAATAGGCTACAATTATAACATTATCACAAAAAGGCACAATTTAATGTGAAATAGTTATTACAATTATTATTAATAGTTATTACAGTTATTATCATTGATCCAGTAATGATAGAAGGATAGTAGAGGAAAGGCAAGGGATTACATCTAATTTAGGGAAAGCAGAAGAGTATGAAGATATATTAGGGAGAAAATACCATTAACTGAGGGATATAAAACGTTTAGCTGAAAAAGAAAACAGGAATAATTTACCTTACACCCTAATATAGCCATTGCATTACTTTTGATGTAACCGTGATTGTATTGGCTAAAAAACTGAAATATGACATTTACAGGGGGGACAGGAACAATAGAAGGGGAGACAGATTTTCCTAGGGGGTTGAACAAATAATTGATAATGGATCATTTGAGATGAGATCACATGTAGCAGATTTAGGGTAATCAATTAAATAATCATTGTATACTCGAGGAATTTTGAGTGGTTTTATGGATTAGTTATGAGGAATTAGATTGATACAAACAATTATTGATGGGTTAGGAATGGGGATATCTGTATCATGTTTTGTGTGTACTACCATCTTTAAATTATAACCAGGAGAAAGAGATTAGTTTATCTCATTGGAATGTTGCCAAGGGCTAGGGGGAGCAGTAGTGAAGTTAGGCAGTATTTAGGTCATAAAAGTGAGCTACCAAATCAAGTGAGGCCTGGCTATTTGTGGTTGTTGTTTTTCAAATTGGGTTTTTCAAACAAAAAACAACACACCTAGTATGATGTTTATAAAGCCATGTTGTTTCAATTTTGGGGGGGTTTTACAGCAGGTCAAGGGTGATAGGTCTTAGAGGAGCACGCACAGTGAATTTTATGGAGTTTTTCGGTTTTTGCTGAGTTTGGGGTATATATGATTTCTTATGAGAATGAATGTCATGAGGACTTAATGAACACCTGGGATAAGTAACATTTATGAAATATTTAGAATAATGGTAATGTTTGGTATACTATGGGATGGAACAGTTTGTTGAATAATTTCAATTGCCTCTGAACTCTGTTTTAACCTTCTGGTGTTAATTAATCATCCACACTGGTAAATTCTAAAGGCATGAGAGGAGGACTTTAAGATAGTTTATTTTACCAAGTTGAGGGTAATTTATAATACTGTGAAAAGTGTGAAGAAGATTATAATTTGGTAATAATATATATGATTTGAACCATAAAATAACAGAAGAGAGAGAGAGCTTTCCCTGAATGAGGGATACCTGTTGCTAGTCAATTGTACTAATCTTGGATTACTTTTACGGGATAGAAGTAAATTGAGGTATTATCAAATGTTGTCATTTAAATTTCATTTTTAGTATGCTTTAATAAACAACAAGTTGGTATTTGAAACTAAATTAATGCAATGAGCTGCAGTGATCAGAGGAAGGCACAATCTAATGCGAAACAGCTATTACCTAGATCATTTATTTAGTAATGAGATTAGGAAGATAGGAGCAATAAAGAAGCAAGGGACAGTCTCAAAAATAAATAAGGGATGGCAATTGGATGATAAATTACCAATATTACCTAAGTGATTGTTTAGGTAGGTGGTAATATTGACACATGAGCAAAACATGTGTCAAAAGGGGGATGATAAGGAGATGGTAGGATTAAATAATAAATATATACGAAGGAGAGGACAAAATACTTAAAAAAAAAAAAGTCAGAAATTGAAATTGAGAGCTGAACATGTGTGAAGATAGTTTATTAACCACACCCGTATGTCAGAGGTTTTGTGCCTCACAGGTGAACTAAAGGAGAAGGTGACCCACTCTATCTAACCAGGTGACTGGTGAGCATCCAGTCCCTAAAGAAGAAAAACTGGAAGCAGGCCTGTTGGGAAGGGCCCTATCAGGTTATATTGGTCACTGCCTTTGCCATTAGAATAGATGAGAGAGCCACTTGGGTCAACGTTACCCACTGCAAAAAGATAGGCCCACATGCCAACACCGTTGAACACACACAGAGTTAAAGAGAAGAACTGGAACCAATAGGGTCTGGGGGTAAACTCTGTTAACGAAGATCCCCTACCCTGACCTATCATCACTGTGGGGTGTTTATAGAGGTGTGAGTATGGGGTAGTACCAAGCAGAAAGACTGAGGACAGGAGAGGGTTGGCGGTTTTTGGGAATATGGATAACTTGAGTTGCATAATAGTCTCGGCAATGGTCTCGATATGTCAAGATCCACCACCAATTATGCTATGCCCTTACCATTGTTAAGAAGTAAAAGAGAAGAGAAGCAACCCGACATACTGACCGTCAAGGACGAGTGGCCTACAAAATGGGAGTCAGAGAAGGGCAGACTGTCAGATTCAAAATAAGGGTTAGGGACGTAGCCAATGGGTGGGGTACATGTCAATAAGCAAATTGGGATTATAAAATCCTATTATATTCATGTTTGGACCCCACGGCGGATTGTTCCTAGACTCAAGTGTTTAAATACACTTGGGGATGGGGATATGAGACCGAGGGGGACTGAACATCCAGATGGGGGTAAAGAGAAACAAAGACATCACCAATTATCAATTGGAGACTTAAGTTCGGAAGCACAGGAGAGAATTCTGAACCTTACAGCCCCTGTAACCGATGTGTGGTGGGCGTGTGCCAGTAAAGGCAGTGTAAGGCAGAGAATTCCAAAGGGGTGGCTAGATACATGCGCCCTGGTTATACTGGTACAACTAGTTAGAAGTAGTCACCAGGAACAAATGATTAAACAGATGTAGGAGGAGTTTTAACAAGAAGGAGAATAGCCCTATTTAGATGGATGCGATTGGGCTACCAAGGGGGGTATCGGATGGATACCGAGCTATGAAACAATTAGGGGAAGGGTTTACTACCACGTTCTTTTGGTGGGTGACAATAAACAAAATTGTGAATTGGATTAATTATATCTATTACGACCAACAACGATTTATTGGCTGGACTAGGGATGCAACAGAAGGGATCTTTTGAACAATTATCCGCCATCTCACTCTTATGACTTAGTAAAAAGAGGTTGGCTCTAGATCAGGCAGAAAGGGGTGGTGTCTATAGAATGTTAAGCCATTGTTGTACATTTATCCCTAACAATACCAGTCCTGACTAGTTGGTTTAGATAAACTATCAGCTGAAATGAAGAGCATGGCTGGAATGGAGGGAAACGGACTGTTCTCCTGGTTGGGTGATTGGTTTGGCAAGTATTCAACTATTGGTGGTTACTGGATTTCTGAACCTAGTAGTTGTGTTTCTAATATTAATGTGCTGTACTGCCTGTGTAATTCATTGTCTGAGAAAGTCTGTTACAGATGTCGTGCATTCGGCTGGTATGATGCCCCTCCTAGGGGCTCAAGAAGGAGATGCAGACACTGAGATGAAGTTGACTGAGGATGACCCTTGGTTTGCTATTGGTGAGGTGGTGGAGTGACACCCTAGAGGGTGTCTAAAGGGGGTCAAAATGTATTAATCTTTGTGTTTTATGCTTTATTAATCAAGTTAACCATTGTGAATGTTTGTCTTTCCTTATGTGAAGGTTTGAAGTTCCTGGGTGGCTGGTAGCCAACCTAGTACAAGTTGGGTGTAGATGGAAGGACTGAAGGCTTTTTTATTATCATTATTGCCTATTAATAAAAGTGTGATTCTTTTTTTTTCTATTGTATTTTAATGAGTGACACCCTAGAGGGTGTCAATAGGGAGAATCCTAAATTTCCCTGAATTTTCTTATTTTGGGTTCTCTTATTTTGGGTTCACACCCAGTGGGTGTGAAAAGGGGGATTGTGGGGATCTATTTTCTTATAACTAGATGTGATGCCTAGCTTAGAAATAATACATTAATGATTAAACATAATAGGTTTGTGCTGTACTGATATAGACTGTTTAACATAACAAGCTGTGATTCATGTGAGGAGCTGTTAGGGAGTAGGGGGAGATAAGAACTTGTGTCTCACATACACGAACACTGCCTCTTTGTGTACCGTCCAAGGACGTAGGTACAAAGAGTATAGTTAGGGTGGGAAAGTACAGGGGAACTGTGTCTATGGGTGCTGACTCGGGACAAGGTGTGATGATAACAACTTATGCCTGGCAACAGTGTGCAACAGTGAAGCGCCAAGGGGCTGGGACCAGCCTGTGCGCCAACGATAGGCTGAGTAAGTCTAAACCACGCTCAGTCTCTACTCTGATAGGCCAGCAGGGAGCGGGAACTATCTCTGTCAGAGTATTTGAAGAAGAGCCTGTAACAATGGATCAGTTCTCTGTCTGCCCTGCGTGGTATTTCAGTGAGCCCGTATACGAACCATCACACTTATCATACATACATTTTGCATATAATAAATGTAGCTTGAATTGAATACCTCTTGATCATGTTTTCTCTTATTCCAATACCAGATTTGAACTAACGCTATTTCTAACAATATGTGTGTGGGTGCGTGCGTGCATGTGCAGGTGTAGGAACTCTGGAAAATGGAGTTCAAAAGTTGAAATGCATGCCAGCTTTCCCTCATGGCCAGAGATATGTCCATGCTATGTTCACTTTCAGCCCACCATATCCAAACCATTGCATTGAGTAATACACACTCGGTTCAGGGCTATGCAGTAACCTATAGCCAGTGTTGGGGAGTAGTGAACTACATGTAGTTCAATTAGTAATTTAACTACATTTTGCAGTAGCTTGGTGGTAGTTGAACTTCATTCTAATCTAGGTGTTGTTTTCAGTAGTTGCAAAAAGAAAAAGTGGGTGAAGTAGGCAAGAATTTCCTTTCTTTTTCAGCATCAGATCTGCCTAATTCTCACTTGAAACTGTTTTTGTGTTTAATGGGCTAATTTTAACATTCTGTTGACATCTGACTACAGAGTGATCAATTCTTGCAATTTGTAGTCCATGACATTTCAGATTTAGATGTGATCATTTATCACAAAGTAGTTTGGATGTAGTGAACTATTTTTTCAAAGTAACTTTAGTTAAGTAAACTATATTTTTCGTGAGGGTAGCTTTAGTGTAGCTTAACTTCGTCCAGTGAGAAGTAATTGGTAGCTTGGTTAAATATCTTCAGAGTAGCATGTTTATAATTGACCGAGGGGGTTCAAGCATGGATCTTCTGACTGACACTGACTCACTGTGTTTTGGACAGAGATGCGGTATCATGTGAATGGACAGCGGCATGAGAAGCCATCACACAGGACCAACAGAGAGCTGAGGCTGGGTTACGCCAGGGTGGCCAGGGAGGTACTGGGAGGAGGACTGACCATCGACACCCTACCAGACAACATGACACACTTAGTGGTGAGTGGCGCTGGGGCAGTGGTCCAACAACACACTAGTGATGTGTACATACAGTATGTCAATGGGAGATTCGCTTGTTCCAGTTGTGGTGGTAGAATACTGATCCCTGCTGGCCTTATACAAAACAATGTTGAACTGCATTAGACTGCAGAGGGTATGTGGAAAAGAGTTGAACAATGTAGACTAAATCAAATTGCAATGAATAATTTCAACCTTGCTGCTGAAATTTGCAGTCCAAGACATTCAAGGATATCCTAAGGTTTCTAAAAGCGTATCCCCTTACCTTATTTAGTATGCAGCCTGCATTATTTATATTTAGTATCCCTCTCTTGTTAAACTACTATGTAATATACTGGAGACTGGAACTCAATGTAGAGTGTGTGTTTGTTTGTGTGGGCTTGCATTCAAATGTTGCTTTCATTGTTAACCCTGTTGTTCATTATAACATCTCATCTCCACCTCTCACACCATTATTGTATTTCTCCCATCCCATCCCTCAACTTCTCCTCTTTCCCTCACCTCTACTGTTTCTATAACAGGAGGACGCTGGTAGGTATTACACATGGCGTAGTTTTGGCCCTGATGACCAGCGCACAGATGAACTCTGGGTAGATCTAAACGACCTAGAGCATGGCCAAGTCAGAATGCATGGCATTTTGTCCAATACACACAGACAGGCTGCGGTGAGTGATACACACAGATACACACACACACGTGCGCGCACACATTTTATTTCCCTCCCTCTCTCTCTTCCTTGTTTTCCAGAAGGTTGCCCTCTCGTTTGACTTCCCCTTCTACGGACATTACTTGAGGCAGATTACCATAGCAACAGGAGGTACATTTCATTATTCTTCCGACACATGGCAAGATGTTCAGACTCAGATGGAGCCACTTATCATATTTCTTCCTTTATACTCCCTGCTTGTTACTTACATTAAGCCTAGAAGGAATGAAATGTAACTACCAGTTGCCACTTGCCATGCATCTCCATAGAACCCTGACCTCTGACCTTCCCCAGGGTTTATTTTCATGGGAGAGGTCACACACCGCATGCTGACAGCAACACAGTACATCGCCCCCCTCATGGCCAACTTTGACCCCAGCTTTTCCAAGGAGTCTACTGTGCAGTACCTGGACAATGGTGAGCCATAGAGTAACATTCAGACAGCTCTTGTTATTGGACTTTTGACCCTTGGTTGACCTCTGTGTGACCTATCCTGTACTGTCCCCAGGTGAGGTGTTTGTGATGCAGTGGGAGCAGGTGAGACTTTATGGGAGGGAGGCAGAGGGGGCATACACCTTCCAGGCTGCCCTGCACCTCACAGGGACCATCACCTTCAGCTACAGAGATGTGAGAGAGACTTACAACATGCACACTTATGAACCTTGTACAACACGTCTCTGATTTTAATGTATTCCATCTAAACACAGTCACACTTTTCTGTTTCTCTGTCCATTTTTCTCTACCTGTCTCTCTCGCTCTTTCAGATACCTTTGCCAGTGGAGGTGATAAGTTCTGCTGAGCACCATGTGAAGACAGGGTTATCAGATGCATTCATGGTGTACCTGCCTTCCCCTCAATCCTCAGGTTAGCAGCAAGGGGTTCCCTAACCCTAACTCACAGTTATCCAGGTTGGCAAGTCTTTGACTTTTGCTAAAATTATCTGAAACCAAATCTCTCACATAGATGCCCAACGTCGGCTCTACGAGTACCATCGGGTGGACATCGATACAACTAAGATCACCAACAACTCTGCCTTTTGAGTTCACTGCATTGCCTAGTAAGCAGCTCAAAACTATCCCTCATACAGGCCTCTCAGACATTTCATCCTCAATAACCAGTCACAGGCACAGCTTAGAGATCGTTATAATGTTAATGCCAATGATGTCGCTACAGAATCAAAACCCAGGTCTCTCTGTCTCTCCCTCCCTCTGTCCAGCCTGTCTGCAGCATGACAGCTGTGAACTCTGCCTCTCATCCAACCTAACCTCTGGCTGTACCTGGTGCAACGTCCTCCAGAGGGGAGCAGGAGAGGAGTGTAGGTCCCTATCTGAATAAAGGAGTCCTTGTTTCTTTGTGTTTGACATCTGTGTCTGTTTCAGGTGCTCAGATGGAATGGACAGACACAGGCAGGAGTGGCTGGACTACGCCTGTTCAGAAGAGGTACAATTGGACAATGTCAATGAACGTTCACATACTTTACATGTACTGTACATCAAATGTAAATCACAGTCTAAGCTTCCTCTGTTAAAACCACAATTCTCATCCATTATATGGACAGGCCGAAGATGTCACCTGTGAGGATTATTCCAGGGGGGGACCAGACAGCTCCATTGACCCTTCAGTTCCCTCAGACTCTGAGGTCCCCACTCCCCTGGGGCTCCTACTAGAAGGCCCTGCCACGGAGAGTAAGTCAAGGGTGTAAATGAGTGTGCCTGGGAGGGTTTATATCGGAGTATCAGAGTTCAACTGTGCATGCAGCAGTGTTAAACAGAGCAAGAACAATGATGCCATAGTAATGCTCTAGTGCTCAGTGTCTCTCTTTAGCCAGTGCCTACAGTAATCTGAGTGTTCTTGGAACATGCAAAGAAATTGCACAGAAATTGAGTTCAGGAAAATAACAATGGAAGCAGTTTGAGTGACTCAAACTGCTTCCATTGTTATTTTCCTGAACTCAATTTCTGTGCAATTTCTTTGCATGTTCCAAGAACACTCAGATTACTGTAGGCACTGGCTAAAGAGAGACACTGAGCACTAGAGCATTACTATGGCATCATTGTTCTTGCTCAAATTGAGTCCTAACTGCTCAATATTCAAACGGGCCTACATTTGATCTTCCTGCAGATGACACCAAACGTGTGATTCTATACAATGGTAAAGGTGGGTGGATCTTTATTTACTTTGAGCCCGAGTGGTGCAGTGGTCTAAGGCACTGCATCACAGTGCTAGCTGTGCCACTAGAGATCCTGGTTTGAATCCAGGCTCTGTCGTAGCCGGCCGCGACCGGGAGACCCATGGGGCGGCGCACAATTGGCCCAGTGTCGTCCAGGGTAGGGGAGAGAATGGCCGGCAGGGATGTAGCTCAGTTGGTAGAGCATGGCGTTTGCAACGCCAGGGTTGTGGGTTTGATTCCCACGGGGGGCCAGTATGAAAAATAAAAAAAGAATGTATGCACTCACTAACTGTAAGTCGCTCTGGATAAGAGCGTCTGCTAAATGACTAAAATGTAAAAAAAAATGTAAAATTAGTTGTGTATATGGAGCCATGTTACAGGATTATGATTGTACATTGTCTCTCTTTCCTGGTTAGATGTGAAGACAGGCCCACTGAGACAACACGACGGGTCAGCTCACACAGGAGTTATAGCAGGTGTAGTAGCTGCATTGGTGCTACTCCTGGCTGTAACACTGCTGGCTCTTTACATCAACTCTCACCCCTCTACTTCCTACAGGTTAGTAACACTATCAGGGCTCACATTCAGCCAGCTCTGTCAGTCTATGTCCTGCTAAATGTAGACTTCTCCTCCCATTCTCTTTAACCTTTTAAAACAATGACCTGTATGATCTTATTTCAATAGTGACGCAACAGCTACTGGCCATCCATGAAGTTCAGGAAGCAGGGATTCCACTCCAGCTACGCAGAGATGGAGGTTGAAGGTCACGAGAAGGAGGGCATCATGGAAGCTGGCCAGTGCTGACCGGACTGAGGAGCAACTGGATGATGAGGAGATTAAAATGAGTTTGTAGGAGAGGAAGGAGAGAGTTTAGAGTTACACACACATCCCTTACTCCATTACACAAATAATGTTTTTTTGTTCATTCATTTTTTAATATTCACCTCAATATAGTCCTGGTCTTTGTTGGCTAAAAAGTGGGTGGCATTTTCAATAATTTTTGGTGGACAAAGTTTTGAACTCTTCTCTTACACATCCACGACTCAGGTTTTAGGGAAAGGGACAAGGGAGAACAGGCCACTTTTAGGCTTTGCTAGAATGTCTTTGTTCACTATGGGTGTGGATGAGTTCCAAGTTTCTCAGCAGGTACGGATTGCTATCTCACCATTTACCACACACCTCCATGGGACATGTAACTGGAATAAACTGTGATACATTATGACTATCAACATCCATGGAAAAAAACACTATAAAGGACTCTGTATCCCTGCTCTTCCATGACAAGAACGAAGACCAGTTGTGGATGTTTTTCAATGATCATCTCTGCAACTTCTTTTTTAATGTACAGTTCATGTTTGAATGTTTTGTACCTGTATAGCTTTATATATATATATATATATATATATATATATATATATATATGCCAAGAATGTATTTCATAAATTGACCAGAGGCAATTCAATGACTTCAAAACAGCAGAGTGCTCTTCATACATGACCTTGAATTTCCTATTTTAATTAATGTCAGATTGAGGATATTGTTTTGAGATATAGTACTTTGACAGAATAAAGGCATTTTAATGAATAATGTTTGTTGTAATTGTAATGTCAACCAGAAAAGGAGAACACTCGAAGTGGCCCTATAATGTCTGCATCCTGACCAGTGAAACCAATTCTGATTTGCGACAGCAGATGTCACCCAAACTTTCTTCCATGTAGTCCTACACAGTAGCCTACATACAGATTGTGGCAGGTGTCATGATCATCATGTGTAATAAAAAGCGTTGGCGTGTATACTAGATACTTTTTCTGTGTCATGTTGACGAGTTTGTCGTGCGCTTGTTCCACGGTGATGGTCGTTTCAACTAGATAGCACAGCCACAAAGTAAATATTAACTATATCGAAAAAAATGAATAAAACACAATTTAGCTTTTTGGTCTTAATTCAAGATTATGGTTAGACATAAGGTTAGCAGTGGGTTTACGTTTAGGGTTAAGGTTGGGGTTAGGTTTAAAATCAAATTTTAGGAAGATAAATTGTAGAAATAGGCGGGGTTTATGACTTTGTGGATGTGGTAACTAGTGACGGTGGTGTGATAAATCTAGTTCCGCATTCCATCGAATCAACCAACTAAAAAGTATTGAGTATTGCTATTTGCGTTGGATTTCAGTATAATTTAAAATAATACAAATATCAAATATAGTATACGCTGATGGATCTCCATAGATTGATATCTGATCACGAGATTTTTCCAATTATGAACGTCGCCTCTGAAATGAAGCATCTCCCCGTGGGACCGCCCTCTTTCCTTTCTCCTCGGGAGCGCGGCATTGGAAAGAGAGGCGCCGTGCCCGCGCTTTACGTGTCTGGTTCGTGTACTGACAGCCAGCTGTGCGATTATAACGACAACAATCTCTGGGATTTGATCAATCCAGCCATCAAACTCGACCCGTATTGTTAGGGAAGAACACTTTTACTCGACAGATATTTTTTTAGTCGTCTAATTTATCCAGCTAGACAGCATTCCTCAAACATGAATCCGTCGTGTGGCAGATGTGGCACAATCGTGTACCCCACGGAAAAAGTGAACTGTCTGGACAAGGTAAGGGAAAAAATATTTGCAACCAAGCATTTGAATTCGCAGTCACCTGCTTCTGTTTGTGTATTATACATTCAATTTTCAATACAATTTTCTTTAGCGTGTTTGTTAATGATTTGTGATGCCCGGTCAGGTAGGCTAACTAACATTAGCTAGATAGCACGTTACCTGTCTGTGTGGATGTGAAAGACTAGTAACGTTAGCTAACTTGCTTTTTGATTTGATGAACCGTTAGCTAGCTAGCTAATTAGGTTTACCAACTAGCTATGTTAGCTAGCTAATTAGACGTTTAAATTATCTGATTTTAATTTCACATTTGCCACGTTGGATTTTCACAGATTTGAATGCTTGAACGAAGCGTTTCCTGTTTTCACCACAAACAAGCCCGTATTAGCTCGCTGCGTTAACGTCTGGCTAGCTACGTTATCAAAGACGGTAATGTGGTTAACATTGCCATCAGCCAAACATCAGACCAGTCAGTATCAGATTGTGATTTATGGCATACAACGATCAATTATGATGAACTAGTTTGTTGGTCAATAAAGATGAACTTTTTCTCCATTGCATTGTTAAATCTACCTTACTATGTTAGCCCAAATTGTTAATTTCCGTTAACGAAGCTAGCTAGCGAGATTAATGAGTATGTTCGTGATTTCAAAGGTTAACCATCTAGTTTCAGTTCTCCCTAAATCCAGAAATAATCAAGTGATACGTTACCATCGCCAATTTCAAAGCCAAAACTACTTTGTGTAATTTGTATCAGTGTCAATTTGACTCAAGTCAAGCTAAGCGTCTTGGTTTTTCAGGATGCTGTTTTCTGGTTGGAACAATAATTTGGAGTTGTTCAGTTACAATAGTGTCTTATCAAAATCCAGTGTTTGCTAGCAGCTCACACACCCTACTCCGGATAAGGGTGTGGAAGATTTAAAACTCCAAGGGAACAGAGCCATGCCTCACACGTTCAGTGAAATTGGCAAGACTTTTAAAAGTCCACTCAATGTCTATCACAACACCCATCTGTGAGGGCTTTGTGTGTGTGCACGCATAGGCTAGCGAGTGTAATAGAAAACAGTGACTGTATTATCGTGGTCTTGTCTGTTTAGTCTCTCGTCATTCAGTACTGCAGTAACACATGTTCTGCAGCATGTTGTTCCTGTCAGTCGTTGTCTCATGTTATTTATGCTGCCAACGGAAACAACACTAGCTTTATGGCACATGTACACTCTTGTCATTCAAACTGAACCACCCAATCCCTGTCCCCACTTATTTTTGCACACGGGATAGGCCAAGGCTATAATAATCACATATTCTCATGCGGTCCCTCTTCTTGTCATTTGATGTCTGTTACTTTTGCTGCCAGAGTGCGTTTACATTTTAGCAGATGCTCTTATCCAGAGCGACTTACAGGAGCAATCAGGGTTAAGTGCCTTGCTCAAGGGCATATATACAGATTTTTCACCTAGTTGACTCGGGGATTAGAACCAGCGACCTTTCGGTTACTGGCACAACGCTCTTAACCACTAAGCTACCTGAATGCACATTGCATTACTCTAGTGGAGGATGTAGGTGGGGTCACCTTTTTGTGGTGATAGAACGATGCATAGGCATTTCCTACCCTCTATAGCCTAGTGATGCCGGGGGCGAGTTTATAATTTGTCTAATGGGCATTGGAAGGCCTTGTGGAGTCGATCGCTGTAAGTGGGTGTTATCTATTTGGGTCGATAGATGGAGCGTCTGGTGAGAGACGATGGAGAACATTACCAGACATCAGAGATGCCGATACTTGTGTGTGCACTGCGCGCCCATGGGTTTGAACTCCTCATACTCCCTGTTGTGCGAGAACAAGGCCCTTGTTATTGTTGTCCAACAGGATGTAGATTAAATTGACAACCCTTGCCTTGGATTGAAATGTAGACCCCAAAATAAAACAATTTCTTACATATTCATGTAAACTGTTTCTGGGTGTTCTGGCTAGCATTCAGGGGGAACTGAACATAAGCAGAACAGCGACCGTGTTCTCTGGAAAATTGTGAGCACAGTGCCTGCAGCAGCGCACATTCCGGCAGACACTCCCATAAAAATGTGCTCTGTCAGAGGCCTGCTGTGCTGCCTGTCTCCCCTCTGAGCTACACACAGGAGCAGGGCCTGCTACTCTGAGCCCAGGGAGCGTCTGTCTGTCTTAGCTGCTATTCCGCATCAGCGCTCTCCTCCTCAGACACACGAAAACAACCTCCCCTATCCCCCTCCTGGGCACAGTCTGCCCTTCTCGTTTGTTTAAACCAGACGAGGCCGGCCGTGAAGGGCGGCAGTTTTTCCAGTCTGGTTCAGGTAAAGGCTGCCAGGGTAGTCAAGGCTGCAGTGTGTGGTTCCCTCGGCGACCGCTGAATACTTGCTTACCTGACGAGCTGTCTTCTGGTGTAATGTATGGGGCTGTGCTGTGGAGAAGCCGGGCCACAGACGCTTGTTTGTCTGCCGCACTGCATTTCATTATAGTGGGACAGGGCTGGGGTCTGCAGGAGGAGGGGGCACCCGAGGATGACGTGTAAAGACAGGAAGTGAATGTTATGTGAGACTTAAGAGAGTAGGCATACTTATCTGGCATGCTTTCAATATGTGGACGTTGCCTGTTAGTAATGCAGTACTATGCTTCAGAGGTTTTTGACAAGTCCTCCTAGCTATCGAACAGATGAGTGCTATTGAGGACCTGGGGCCTCACTGTAAGAGTTATGTTAACTGCAGGATTTGGGATTTTGCCTGATAGTAGGTTATTCATAACCAGAGTACTGACTGTACACACTATGCAAACCTGGTTTAACCAAGCCTGGAAACATGGCTGTGCGTGTAGGCCTATTTGAAAGATAATGTGTATGTCTGTGTGTTTCTGCATCGTTCTGAGAGTCTGTTATATTGATGGAATGATTTCCCATGTGGGAGGTTCTGTATACAGGTATGTGCTGTCTACCCTGTGCCTTTGTGTGTGTCTGTGACTCGTACCTATATTTTTTCATTTGCCCTATGGGCAACCCGTTCTGCAAGGACTCTTGCATTATTCCGCACGCTTTATCAATATTTCAATGTGACATACATACCACTATACGTCTGCTCTGTGGCTTCACACTTGTGTACCTGTGTGAGAGCAGCTCAGGCAGTGTGCCAGGAAGTAGGGTGAAGGCCTTATCAGTTTCTGCCCAGCAGGGAAGAAGCTCATAGATAAGTTCCTCTCCTCTTTGAAAAGCAGAACCCCTCCACAGGTTGAGGTGGAGAGTAGGGAGAGAGATAAACCCCTGCTGGGCAGCTCGTCTTGGATCTCCCTCATATTAGTATGGGAGTGAGGACCCGTGATCTTCCTCAACTCTGGAAGAAGGGCAGGGGGGGGGGGGGGGGAGCGAGCACAGAAGGCCCTAAAGAAAAACAAAACAAAAAGTCTCTTGTCTCCTGTTCCGGCTCAAATATCGGCTCCAAAAACTATTAACATGCAAGGTAACATGTCGGAACGCGTCGATAAGCTAATTCGATAAAAGCTTTTTAAAAAGGTCACAGCCTTGGATGTTTTGTTTACGACTTTCAGTTTTACTGACTTTCTAGATACAAGCCGTAGCTTATTTTGCTCTGAGTAAATGCAGGGTAGAGGATTCAAAATAACAAGACTGGACAAAATGCAGCCATATTAACGGCATGCATAAACAGGCGAAGCAAGGCTCACCTCATCAGTGAGGTTCCTTCAAGGTGCGTTTTAGATTATCAAATTGTGTGCCTTTTCAAGAATTACACATTTTGGTACCACGTTCTAAAATTTGTTATGGTTAGGTGTAATCACATTCCAGATATTATCAAATGGAGGATAAGATTAAGATTTATTGTGGCTCCAGTACAGCTGTCTGATGCGCTGTGTTCTATCTAGCAAACACTGATGATATGACCTTTCAGGAACAGAGGTACCTTATCCATAATGGCCAATGTATAGTATTAATCCATGACAGGGATTGTTCTGCCGTTGAAATCCTTGGGCAGGCCACCTAAGCGTTTTTCCGGGTCACCTAAGTCCAAACTGTGTAAAAGATTTAATTAAATTGGGACAGAAAAACTCTTTCAGTGTAAACTGAAACGACTAAACGCAACTATATAATGTATATAGAAAAGATTATGGACCTATATATTTTAAAATAATTGAATCTTTGAGAACTAACAATCATCAAAATAAAAGCTAGATAGTCAGGGAGAATTGAAAATGTAGATTAGATGTTTTAGCAGAAGTACACTGCATTAGCAATGGCAAAATGCATAGCATTGCAGAGAATTGGCTTTAAAACAGCAACATTTTCTCTCAGCTCCATGGGGAAATGTGTAGAATTGCAGGAATTTGGCTTACAATGCTAAAATAAGCTATACAACACCAATATGGGGACCTCTAAAATGTTCCAAACAATTCAGCTGTGGCAACGATCTGCCACACCCACCACCTTAAGCCCGTTTTGATCCAGAAACAACCCTGCATGGTACACAGTATTAGTTAGGTCAAAGGTCAGAATGCAATCTTACTCTGAACCAACAGTGATACCACCACCATCATTTAAGGAAAGCTGAGAGGTCAATCATGTCCACTCCCCCGCTCATCATCTTGGCTGATGCAGTCACTCCCCTACAGGCACAAGCCTCATCATGCTATATTGCTCTGCAAGAAACATATGCAAAACCCCTCTCTCCCCAAATAGCCCCCTCCTGGCTATCTCATCAGGATCAACAGTGCCAACGCTCTGCACTCTAGTCTGCCTACCGCATGTCAGCACTGACTGGACCTTTCTACAAACACTGTTTTATAACAGGCTCATTCAAATACACAGTATCATTGACTAACACTGATGATCTTATTCAAATAGGCCTTTCTGATACGGTCTGATCAGACAAGCAAGTCATGTAATTCACTGGTAGGGACTATAAATGTTTTTCCACTGAAATGAGCTTAGGCCTATTTTAAAAGGTCTGGCAAAATGTAGATGGATTATATTTAAAAGCTGATTCATATTGTCTGAGGGGTGAGCGGTTTATCCCAGCCAGTCGCCTCCATTTGTGACTCAGATCAGAGGCAGAGTCCATGGTGGAGTCAGTCACCTGAGGTAGTGACTCAATGTGCTGCTTCCCTGCTCAGGTGACTGGGTATGGTGGTTAGTTCTGTGCTCTGTATGTGTTTCTGGAACTGGGACACCCATTGCTCTCAATACTATGGCTCTATTAATAGGAATACAGAGAGATTTGATTCTCCTGTTCTCTGTGTGTGAGATGGAGGATTTAGGATAAGACCGTGGAAAAGGGACTGTTCGACGAACTGTATATTAACAGTTCAAACTGGGTGTGTGTTTCCTGTCCAGAAACTACGTGAGTCAACATTCTACCAAAATGCTCAGTCTGTCTCAGCTCTCCACGGTCAGGGATTTCAGAATGGTTTGTTGCTGGGCAGGCGGCGTCTCTGTCTGTGGAAGCACCTGCACACTACAGCAGATCTACACACACACACCAAAAGTGGTCTGTGGATGACTGTTAAGTGCATATTTTAGCAAGCGCTGTGCTTCTCCCACTGGCCAACATAAGGGGTTGAGTGTGGTAAAAATGAATGCATCAGGTAGGTCAATGATTAACAGTGGGCTTTAATGAGTTAGTGCAGCGTTTCCCAAACTTGGTCCTCGGTACCCCAAGGGGTGCATGTTTTGGTTGATTATTTGAGTCAGCTGTGTAGTGCTAGGGCAAAAAACAAAACGTGCACCCCTTGGGGTCCCGAGTTTGGGGAACCCTGAGTTAGTGGCAGCCAGATGTGGGCTCACTCGGGCAACACACAGTGCGTGTGAACCTTGTGAGTCTAGTAGTGACCCTATCGGGTGTGTAGACAGACAGACAACGTGTCTGGTGTGCCTCCTATAGCCTGGGGTCTGTCCATACAGGCCGGGGTCTCGGCCACAGTCTGAGTGATCATTAGGCTGACAGAGCACGTTCACAAAATGTTGTCCTGGACCCCTGCTGACACACATGCCCCGGAGCTGCGCTGATGCAGGGAGACAGTCCTGCTTTTTACAGGATTTTATTTCTCTCAGCCTCCGTTTCTGCAGTGTCCTGGTTCTCTTATTGACTGCCAGCTCCAGCCTCTCAGCCTCTGCACCCACTCAGGCCCCAGCCGGGTTTTTCTGGAGTCTGATCACTGACAGTCTCATTCTCTCCTTCTAAATGAATCTCTCCTCCTCTCCTTGTCTCTCTCAGTAGTGTGTTGGCCCCAGAGACGGTCATGGGATCTGGGGGAGGGGGTCGTCCTGACCTGGTGGAATGTGGGTTAGCAGGTTGGGTGAAGGCCGGTTATAATTTTTCGACACTGCTGCAGTCTAAGCCTGTTCTCTATGGAACTGGTATTCACCCAAGGCCAATATTGAGTTTATCCCGAAAACACAGGATCAAAGTCCACTGCTGCCGATCAGCTCACCTTTACCCCATCCGCTTGCGGCATTAGCACCCACGGGTCACACACTCCTCTATTGGCTCTCCCTTTGTTCCGTTTGTTTATCCATCACTTCTGATAACACAGATTAGGATTACAGATTAGGGGAGATGCCCAGAGGGTATGTAGAGAGTACGGCAACAGAGAGAGACAGGAGTTAAGACATCAGATTGGGATGAATAGTTAGACAGGTGGACAGACGCCTTTTTAAAATGGCCACCGCATCTGGAAAAAGCTGAGGCCTAGATTTAGTAGAAATGGAAACTGCCCACACAGTGGTGGTGTTTAAACTGTCATGGATTTGACATGCCAGAGCCACAGAGAGGGAGAGGCAAAGACGATGCATCTGGCAGTGGGTCCTGTCTCTCTGACTGGGCCTGTGTAGTGTGGTTGGGGTGTAGGTTTGGCCCAGTGTTGCTGGCTGGCTCTGGATCAGAGCCCCATTGACCAGGGCCTGGGTCCAGAATGAGCCCACTCCTTTGTCTGCCTCAGCCCGGCTCTGCTGGTCAGCAGCTTCACACATACACACACACACACACACACACACACAGCCCTGGGTGGTCCGTCCGTAAAGGCCAGTGTGAGAACACACCAGACCAGACTAGAATTCTGAAAAGGTGTCAGAGCGAATGGGGTCATGGATTTAAGTCAAATGCTTTTGTCCTGTAGTGGATAAACTGCCTCCAGAAATCCCTTCTATATGTTCTGGAAACCTCTACATAACATAAACACTCCCTGTTCTACAATCCTCCCCTAGTCACTGTGGTTGTCTCATCTATTTCCATAGTGTTTTAATGTGTATCTGCGGCGGTCATGGTGGCTAGCCTGACCCTCTCCGGACAGTGAGGAGAGAAGAGATGATTTACAGTGGGGAGAACAAGTATTTGATACACTGCCGATTTTGCAGGTTTTCCTATTTTCAAAGCATGTAGAGGTCTGTAATTTTTATCATAGGTACACTTCAACTGTGAGAGACGGAATCTAAAACAAAAATCCAGAAAATCACATTGTATGATTTTTAAGTAAATAATTTGCATTTTATTGCAAGACATAAGTATTTGATCACCTACCAACCAGTAAGAATTCCGGCTCTCACAGACCTGTTAGTTTTTATTTAAGAAGCCCTCCTGTTCTCCACTCATTACCTGTATTAACTGCACCTGTTTGAACTCGTTACCTGTATAAAAGACACCCGTCCACGCACTCAATCAAACAGACTCCAACCTCTCCACAATGGCCAAGACCAGAGAGCTGTGTAAGGACATCAGGGATAACATTGTAGACCTGCACAAGGCTGGGATGGGCTACAGGACAATAGGCAAGCAGCTTGGTGAGAAGGCAACAACTGTTGGTGCAATTATTAGAAAATGGAAGAAGTTCAAGATGACGGTCAATCACCCTCGGTCTGGGGCTCCATGCAAGATCTCACCTCGTGGGGCATCAATGATCATGAGGAAGGTGAGGGATCAGCCCAGAACTACACGGCAGGACCTGGTCAATGACCTGAAGAGAGCTGGGACCACAGTCTCAAAGAAAACCATTAGTAACACACTACACCGTCATGGATTAAAATCCTGCAGCGCACGCAAGGTCCCCCTGCTCAAGCCAGCGCATGTCCTGGCCCGTCTGAAGTTTGCCAATGACCATCTGGATGATCCAAAGGAGGAATGGGAGAAGGTCATGTGGTCTGATGAGACAAAAATATAGTTTTTTGGTCTAAACTCCACTCGCCGTGTTTGGAGGAAGAAGAAGGATGAGTACAACCCCAAGAACACCATCCCAACCGTGAAGCATGGAGGTGGAAACATCATTCTTTGTGGATGCTTTTCTGCAAAGGGGACAGGACGACTGCACCGTATTGAGGGGAGGATGGATGGGGCCATGTATCGTGAGATCTTGGCCAACAACCTCCTTCCCTCAGTAAGAGCATTGAAGATGGGTCGTGGCTGGGTCTTCCAGCATGACAACGACCCGAAACACACAGCCAGGGCAACTAAGGAGTGGCTATGTAAGAAGCATCTCAAGGTCCTGGAGTGGCCTAGCCAGTCTCCAGACCTGAACCCAATAGAAAATCTTTGGAGGGAGCTGAAAGTCCGTATTGCCCAGCAACAGCCCCGAAACCTGAAGGTCTGTATGGAGGAGTGGGCCAAAATCCCTGCTGCAACGTGTGCAAACCTGGTCAAGACCTACAGGAAACGTATGATCTCTGTAATTGCAAACAAAGGTTTCTGTACCAAATATTAAGTTCTGCTTTTCTGATGTATCAAATACTTATGTCATGCATTAAAATGCAAATTAATTACTTAAAAATCATACAATGTGATTTTCTGGATTTTTGTTTTAGATTCCGTCTCGCACATTTGAGGTGTACCTATGATAAAAATAGTAGTAGTGTGCTGCATGCTTTATTATCTCCCAGCCTGTATCACTGTAGAACACACAGGGACATGATGGATACCCCCAGCCTGTATCACTGTAGAACACACAGGGACATGATGGATACCCCCAGCCTGTATCACTGTAGAACACACAGGGACATGATAGATACCCCAGCCTGTATCACTGTAGAACACAGGGACATGATGGATACCCCCAGCCTGTATCACTGTAGAACACACAGGGACATGATGGATACCCCAGCCTGTATCACTGTAGAACACACAGGGACATGATGGATACCCCAGCCTGTATCACTGTAGAACACACAGGGACATGATGGATACCCCCAGCCTGTATCACTGTAGAACACACAGGGACATGATGGATACCCCAGCCTGTATCACTGTAGAACACACAGGGACATGATGGATACCCCCAGCCTGTATCACTGTAGAACACACAGGGACATGATGGATACCCCCAGCCTGTATCACTGTAGAACACACAGGGACATGATGGATACCCCCAGCCTGTATCACTGTAGAACACACAGGGACATGATGGATACCCCCAGCCTGTATCACTGTAGAACACACAGGGACATGATGGATACCCCCAGCCTGTATCACTGTAGAACACACAGGGACATGATGGATACTCCCAGCCTGTATCACTGTAGAACACACAGGGACATGATGGATACCCCAGCCTGTATCACTGTAGAACACACAGGGACATGATGGATACCCCCAGCCTGTATCACTGTAGAACACACAGGGACATGATGGATACCCCAGCCTGTATCACTGTAGAACACACAGGGACATGATGGATACCCCCAGCCTGTATCACTGTAGAACACACAGGGACATGATGGATACCCCCAGCCTGTATCACTGTAGAACACACAGGGACATGATGGATACCCCCAGCCTGTATCACTGTAGAACACACAGGGACATGATGGATACCCCAGCCTGTATCACTGTAGAACACACAGGGTCATGATGGATACCCCCAGCCTATATCACTGTAGAACACACAGGGACATGATGGATACTCCCAGCCTGTATCACTGTAGAACACACAGGGACATGATGGATACCCCCAGCCTGTATCACTGTAGAACACACAGGGACATGATGGATACCCCCAGCCTGTATCACTGTAGAACACACAGGGACATGATGGATACCCCCAGCCTGTATCACTGTAGAACACACAGGGACATGATGGATACCCCCAGCCTGTATCACTGTAGAACACACAGGGACATGATGGATACCCCCAGCCTGTATCACTGTAGAACACACAGGGACATGATGGATACCCCCAGCCTGTATCACTGTAGAACACACAGGGACATGATGGATACCCCCAGCCTGTATCACTGTAGAACACACAGGGACATGATGGATACCCCCAGCCTGTATCACTGTAGAACACACAGGGACATGATGGATACCCCCAGCCTGTATCACTGTAGAACACACAGGGACATGATGGATACCCCCAGCCTGTATCACTGTAGAACACACAGGGTCATGATGGATACCCCCAGCCTGTATCACTGTAGAACACACAGGGTCATGATGGATACCCCCAGCCTGTATCACTGTAGAACACACAGGGACATGATGGATACCCCAGCCTGTATCACTGTAGAACACACAGGGACATGATGGATACCCCCAGCCTGTATCACTGTAGAACACACAGGGACATGATGGATACCCCCAGCCTGTATCACTGTAGAACACACAGGGACATGATGGATACCCCCAGCCTGTATCACTGTAGAACACACAGGGACATGATGGATACTCCCAGCCTGTATCACTGTAGAACACACAGGGACATGATGGATACCCCAGCCTGTATCACTGTAGAACACACAGGGACATGATGGATACCCCAGCCTGTATCACTGTAGAACACACAGGGACATGATGGATACCCCCAGCCTGTATCACTGTAGAACACACAGGGACATGATGGATACCCCCAGCCTGTATCACTGTAGAACACACAGGGACATGATGGATACCCCCAGCCTGTAGCACTGTAGAACACACAGGGTCATGATGGATACCCCCAGCCTGT
Source organism: Coregonus lavaretus (assembly GCF_964263955.1). Classification (NCBI taxonomy): domain Eukaryota; kingdom Metazoa; phylum Chordata; class Actinopteri; order Salmoniformes; family Salmonidae; genus Coregonus; species Coregonus lavaretus. The sequence continues at coordinate 10,959,464 of NC_140015.1, read as the reverse complement.
ATCACTGTAGAACACACAGGGACATGATGGATACCCCCAGCCTGTATCACTGTAGAACACACAGGGACATGATGGATACCCCCAGCCTGTATCACTGTAGAACACACAGGGACATGATGGATACCCCCAGCCTGTATCACTGTAGAACACACAGGGTCATGATGGATACTCCCAGCCTGTATCACTGTAGAACACACAGGGTCATGATGGATACCCCCAGCCTGTATCACTGTAGAACACACAGGGACATGATGGATACCCCCAGCCTGTATCACTGTAGAACACACAGGGTCATGATGGATACCCCCAGCCTGTATCACTGTAGAACACACAGGGACATGATGGATACCCCAGCCTGTATCACTGTAGAACACACAGGGACATGATGGATACCCCCAGCCTGTATCACTGTAGAACACACAGGGACATGATGGATACCCCCAGCCTGTATCACTGTAGAACACACAGGGACATGATGGATACCCCCAGCCTGTATCACTGTAGAACAAACAGGGACATGATGGATACCCCCAGCCTGTATCACTGTAGAACACACAGGGACATGATGGATACCCCCAGCCTGTATCACTGTAGAACACACAGGGACATGATGGATACCCCCAGCCTGTATCACTGTAGAACACACAGGGACATGATGGATACCCCCAGCCTGTATCACTGTAGAACACACAGGGACATGATGGATACTCCCAGCCTGTATCACTGTAGAACACACAGGGACATGATGGATACCCCAGCCTGTATCACTGTAGAACACACAGGGACATGATGGATACCCCCAGCCTGTATCACTGTAGAACACACAGGGACATGATGGATACCCCAGCCTGTATCACTGTAGAACACACAGGGACATGATGGATACCCCCAGCCTGTATCACTGTAGAACACACAGGGAAATGATGGATACCCCCAGCCTGTATCACTGTAGAACTCACAGGGACATGATGGATACCCCAGCCTGTATCACTGTAGAACACACAGGGACATGATGGATACCCCCAGCCTGTATCACTGTAGAACTCACAGGGACATGATGGATACCCCCAGCCTGTATCACTGTAGAACACACAGGGACATGATGGATACCCCCTGCCTGTATCACTGTAGAACACACAGGGACATGATGGATACCCCCAGCCTGTATCACTGTAGAACACACAGGGACATGATGGATACCCCAGCCTGTATCACTGTAGAACACACAGGGTCATGATGGATACTCCCAGCCTGTATCACTGTAGAACACACAGGGACATGATGGATACCCCCAGCCTGTATCACTGTAGAACACACAGGGTCATGATGGATACCCCCAGCCTGTATCACTGTAGAACACACAGGGACATGATGGATACCCCCAGCCTGTATCACTGTAGAACACACAGGGACATGATGGATACCCCCAGCCTGTATCACTGTAGAACACACAGGGACATGATGGATACCCCCAGCCTGTATCACTGTAGAACACACAGGGACATGATGGATACCCCCAGCCTGTATCACTGTAGAACACACAGGGACATGATGGATACCCCCAGCCTGTATCACTGTAGAACACACAGGGACATGATGGATACCCCCAGCCTGTATCACTGTAGAACACACAGGGACATGATGGATACCCCCAGCCTGTATCACTGTAGAACACACAGGGACATGATGGATACCCCCAGCCTGTATCACTGTAGAACACACAGGGACATGATGGATACTCCCAGCCTGTATCACTGTAGAACACACAGGGACATGATGGATACCCCAGCCTGTATCACTGTAGAACACACAGGGACATGATGGATACCCCCAGCCATAATGCCCTCTTCCCACCCCAGGGACACTGCATGATTTACTGTGTGTGTGTGTGTGTGTCTTTGGATTGTTGTATGTATGTTTGTCTATCTGCTTCAGTGGGCTGTCTTATTTATATGCTTAGTGTGTGTAGGCGAGTAGTGGAGAATGTTTAGTGATAGAAAGAGAGGGAGGGAGAAAGGAATGGCCGAATAGAGAATACCCCAGAGCCACGTTAATAAGGACCGTTTCTTTCTCCCTCTTTCTCTCTTTTGCCTTCCCTTGACAGCAGGAACGGCCAGATCATTGCCTCACTCCCTGGCGTTGCTCTCATCCACCCCTCCCTCCCTCCCTCCTTTCATGTTCCTTCCTCTTTCCCTCCAGCCTCCCTCCCTCGGTCCCCCTCGGAACCCTCAGGCCTCAGATCAGCCTGCTGTCGAGAGGGGGGGGGGGGAGACTAAGAAGGATATGGCTGTTGTGAATATGGATAGAAGGAGAGAAGCAGACCCAGGCTTGCAGAGATGAACAGACAGAAAGGAAGAGAAAGAGAGGGTCAAATCAAACTGAACTGGAGTCTTTTCCAGCAGTCAGTAATCTCATCAGGAGAGGTCAATGTGTACTGTTGTCAGTGTTATGTATGGCTGTGGGTGAATAGGGTCAGGCAGGGAAACTGGTTCAGTCACTAGGTGTGTGTGTGTGTGTGTGTGTGTGTGTGTGTGTGTTCTGAGTAACGTTAGATGTCCACACAGGCCTGGAATATCAAGAGGGCGTGACTTTGAAGCACTGATTATGCAGCCAACTAGGTTAACAACCTTTCAGAACATTTAACTCTTATTAAACACCATGTTTATCCTTAGCTGTTCGCATCATTGTGCAACCTCTTTAGAGAGTGGCTGACCATTATCAGTGGTGTTCATGGAATGTCAAGAAGTTGTGCTGGATGCCTGGGACAGTATGAATGACTTGCCAAACATACACAACTACCTCTCCATCCACCATGACAGAAGGACTTTCCTACAGGATGCTCAAACCAGCAGGTTTCCTCTCTAAAACATGTTCAAAACTGTTCAGGGATCCTCAATGCTGCTCTGTTCTATGAGGGAGTTTACTTTTACAGAAGATGGGTGGGTGGTGTTTCATGGTGGACGTTTGCAGTTCTCTCTAAAAATGGATGTGGCTCTGTGCTCTAAATGGTGTCTAGTCAGCCACTAGGCTTCATGCATGGGTTTTGCAAACACACTCACTCAAGCTCTCTCTCTCTCTCCGCACACACCACACAGCCACACACAGCCGCCCATCCCCTGACATGGCTTATATATAACCACTGTTTAGAGATGTCCAGAGAGAGAGGAAGTCGTCTGGTGACCCTTAACCCCACTGCGCATGGACAAACAAACCTCTCTTTCTCCATTCCCCCTCTTTCCTCCAGCTAAAAATATGATTATGGTCTTTCTTATTCATCCAAATATCTGTCACTTCCTAGTGTGACTATGCTGTGTGGTTTAGGTCCTCCATGCGAGCATTGAGAACAGTGAAACAAATGTCTAATCTCTCTCTCTCTCTCTCTCTCTCTCTCTCTCACACAGTACTGGCACAAAGGATGCTTCAGCTGTGAGATCTGCAAAATGACTCTAAACATGAAGAATTACAAAGGCTTTGAAAAGAGACCATACTGCAATGCGTAAGTAGTCCCCAAACGTGTGTGTGTGTGTGTGTGTGTGTGTGTGTGTGTGTGTAATTGGCATTCACAACAGGCTCAGGGGTTCATCCCACATACCAAACACATTACCCTGACAGAAGTGGCTGATTAGCCTATTGCAGAAGACAGGTCCAGAGACACCCAAGGTGGTGTTTTCCAGAACCAGCTGTGGTTACTTCAGAGCAGTGTAGTGGCTCCTCAGTCCCTCCCTTTCTGTGTCTGTGGCTTACCAAAGAGAAGGGCTGTGTGGGAAAGGGCACGCCTACACCCCCTCCTTCTCAGGGGGTCAGCAAGGGAAATTCCATAAGTTCCTCAGCGGAGACACACACACACACACACACTCCCACTCAAGCCCAAGCTCCCACGGCTGGTTAGGAATCCTTGGAATCCCCTCTCTCCGCTCCAATAATTTTTGCCTCATCTCACTGTGTGCGTTCTGACGAGTTCACTTTCCCCCTTCCCTCACGTACACACAGTTACATGCATGCACTTAATTTCTACATGCCTGGCTAGGAAAACACGCACCCTATTTTACTAATGATACACCCTCGCAACCTTCTCCTCCACTTCTCAATATGTTCGTCCATCTGTCTCTCTGCCCAGGATCCAACCAGGAACACACACACACACACACACGTTCATTTTGAAAACTGGAGAGTAGGGATTTTCCCATGAACTTCCTACTTCTCCAGTCGCTCTTAGATCCAGATCTTTCAGACAGATCATGTGGCTTTGCCTTTAGCAGGATAATCTCTACTCTCTCCTCAGACCTCCGTTCTCACTCTCCCTCCCTCTGCCTGCCACAGGAAGAAGGCCCCCCTAGACTGTTTATTGCTCTTGTTTTCATTTTCGTTAGAGTAAACCCCATCAGCGGAAGAGACTCCCTCTCCAGGGAAGGAATTACTACTCTACTATAACTGTGTTGTTGTTTTACTGTGGTAAACTATGCTTTAATCACAGTTTTATATCTCTCAACAGCTGATAGAAGCCTGTTTGTTTTCACTGAATGCTGCCCACCCACAGCTGGGCTGAGAATCCCTGTTCCCTGATTAGTTGGCCAGCTCACGGAGATTGTGGGAGATTTAGGAGGACGGACAGATTGGACATTTTTCTTGATGATTTGTTTCAATGGAGTTTGAGAGAGAGCCTTGGGCAAGCTACTGTTTTCATGACCCCTGGATTCATAAACGCTGCAAACAACCTTTAATTGAATCAATAGTGTTTATAGAGGCAGTTTCACCTTGACCTGTCCCACCATGTTCCATAGCAGGCAAATTCAAATCTGGATCTCCAAGTCAGTTCCACTGCTGATTAGGGTTGGGAACTGCCAGGGACCTCACGTCACGATATTATCACTATACTTAGGTGCCCATACGATATGTATTGCGGTGCATGATTCTCACAATTCTATATGTATTGCGATTCAATACTGCGATTTGATGTTCCAAAAATATTACTCTGTATGTCTGCTGCAGAGAGATGAGAGAGCATGAGAAAATTAGTTTTGATCAGTCATGGAAATAAAAGTGCTGACTATTTAAAAAGAAGATGGAAAACAAGCTATTGGATGAAAATGGCCGGTGTTTTGGCGCAGGTACAGCCGAGTAGCAATAGCTAACTCTACCTAGCTTTTATAAAATTTTACAAATCAATACTTTGAGTCAAAATACTACTGTTTGTTGTCAATCTTCCCCTCTTATCAGTGACTGGGACACCAGGTGGGTGCAATGAATTATCAGGACAGGTAGAACAGAAAGCCAGCAGTACTCCGGACCTCCAGGCTCAGATTTGTTCTGTAGTAACTCAGTATGCAAGTTTAACTTTCAAATTATGTGAAACTGTATGGTTAATGAATTACAGAAGTTAACACAAGCCATTCTTTCTGAGAGAATTACATAACCTCAGCGTTGTCGCAGAACTGGTACTTTCCACAGTTTGCCCAGGTGCTCAGTGCTAGGTCCTGATAGAAACTAATTGGACAAGAGCCCAGTCAGTGAAAAATCTCAGCAATACATGTTGAAATGTTTGTGTGTAATGGCTTCTGTCAGTCGGCTCTGTGTTAGCTCTGTCTCTCTATATTCGCCATCTACACCAGCTCAGTCCCATAGATAAAGCTAAAGAGGCCTACTACACGTATCTACTCTATAGTACTCTGGCCCAGCCTACCTCAGAGTAGCTGCCATTGATGTTTTCCCTAACCACTGATCCAGGGTCACATCAGGTATTCTCATCCCATTAAGGGTTAGGCTAATTAATTTAGCATTGGGGGTAAACTGATCCTAGATCAGCTACTTCGACCTTAAATGCCCCTATAGACAGGAGTGGGTGTGGCCTTCCAGAAAGTTATTTTCCACCCGCTCCTAGTTCCACTATGCCAATAACCCTCTCTCTCTCCACAGTAGTGGGTTAGTTCCTGTTCTGTCATGTTGACTGTTACATTTACATTTTAGTCATTTAGCAGACGCTCTTATCCAGAGCGACTTACAGTTAGTGCATACATTTTCATACTAGCAATAATGTGTGTTTGTGGCTGTCGTTGATAGCAGAGGGAGGCAGTGTGTGACTCCTAACCTTGTCACACTGCAGCCTGACTGATGAGTGTTCTTGGTTACTGACTCAAGACTCATGCATGTACAGGCATTACATAGCCGTCTCACACACACACACACACACACACACACACACACACAATCTTGTATTTACATTTAAATCATTTAGCAGACGCTCTTATCCAGAGCGACTTACAGTTAGTGAGTGCATACCTTTTTTCATACTGGCCCCCCATGGGAAACGAACCCACAATCCTAACCTAACCCTAAAACTAACCTTAGCTCCAAACCCTAAATCTAATTTTAACACTAATTCTAACCTTAACCCTAACCCCCCTAGAAATAGCATTTGACCTTGTGGGGACCAACAGAATGTCCCCAGTTGGTCAAATGTTTGTTTGTTTACTACTCTAGTGGCACAATATCAAGTATCTGTGTGCCAGCTGCACACTCCTCTCTCTGTTCCGTGCTGCAGCAGCCTAAAGCACAAAGATGCTCTTTAGAGCACACACTGGCTACACCCAGATCCCCCAATAAAACATACAAATATTATATTATGACTTTTTATAATGCAGTGAGTGGAGTGCACCTCAATTTGTCCAAGCCACCCAGTCACACTCCTAGAGCTCTATAGAACAGCACAGCGGGTTACAACAGGATACTGTTACTGTTACCAAGCGTAACTCATGACATGGCAAACTGAGGCTTCAGCTCTCTCACCCTGACCTCAGCTGCTGCTAGCACAGCCAACCACTACATTTGAATGGGATCTGATAGCAGCACTCTCTCTGCCTTTTCAGGAACGTGTGTGTTTGAGCATGCAGGTAGCCTAGCCGTTAGAGAGGCAAGCCAGCAAACAGAGGGTTTCCAGTTCGAATCCCAGGTCCGACAGGAAAAATCGGCCAGGAAGTGAGCTGGCAACCAGAAGGTTGCTGGTATCAAATCCTAGATGCCTTTGCCTGCCATTGTGCCCTTGATCAAGGCACTTACAGCAGCTCCCTGGGCGCTCAGTGTGGCAGCTCCCCACACCTCTCCAAAAACCTGTATGTATATGTGTCTTTTGGAGGGGTTGGGTTAAAAGCAGAAGTCAAATTTTGGTTGGACCTTGTGCAATTGACCAATTTAAGTAATATTAATATCACACAGAGAGCCTGTAAAGTGCTCTGTTCAGCCAGCCAAAAAGATAGTGCTCATGTGCGGTGTGCACATTTTGCAGGACAGGCAGTCTGTTTTCCCACACCTGCTATGACTCTCAACCAGGCATTTAGTAACCTTGAAAGAAACAGCCCACCACCCATACCTTCCTGCCAGTCACCTTTGTTGGCCCCTGTTGACGGTGACAGGAGACCCACACCTTCCTGACAGTCACCTTTGTTGGCCCCTGTTGACGGTGACAGGAGACCCATACCTTCCTGCCAGTCACCTTTGTTGGCCCCTGTTGACGGTGACAGGAGACCCATACCCTCCTGCCAGTCACCTTTGTTGGCCCCTGTTGACGGTGACAGGAGACCCATACCTTCCTGCCAGTCACCTTTGTTGGCCCCTGTTGACGGTGACAGGAGACCCATACCCTCCTGCCAGTCACCTTTGTTGGCCCCTGTTGACGGTGACAGGAGACCCATACCTTCCTGCCAGTCACCTTTGTTGGCCCCTGTTGACGGTGACAGGAGACCCATACCCTCCTGCCAGTCACCTTTGTTGGCCCCTGTTGACGGTGACAGGAGACCCATACCCTCCTGCCAGTCACCTTTGTTGGCCCCTGTTGACGGTGACAGGAGACCCATACCTTCCTGCCAGTCACCTTTGTTGGCCCCTGTTGACGGTGACAGGAGACCCATACCCTCCTGCCAGTCACCTTTGTTGGCCCCTGTTGACGGTGACAGGAGACCCATACCTTCCTGCCAGTCACCTTTGTTGGCCCTTGTTGACGGTGACAGGAGACCCATACCCTCCTGCCAGTCACCTTTGTTGGCCCCTGTTGACGGTGACAGGAGACCCATACCCTCCTGCCAGTCACCTTTGTTGGCCCCTGTTGACGGTGACAGGAGACCCATACCTTCCTGCCAGTCACCTTTGTTGGCCCCTGTTGACGGTGACAGGACCCCCCTACCTTCCTGCCAGTCACCTTTGTTGGCCCCTGTTGACGGTGACAGGAGACCCATACCTTCCTGCCAGTCACCTTTGTTGGCCCCTGTTGACGGTGACAGGAGACCCATACCCTAATGCCAGTCACCTTTGTTGGCCCCTGTTGACGGTGACAGGAGACCCATACCCTCCTGCCAGTCACCTTTGTTGGCCCCTGTTGACGGTGACAGGAGACCCATACCCTCCTGCCAGTCACCTTTGTTGGCCCCTGTTGACGGTGACAGGAGACCCATACCTTCCTGCCAGTCACCTTTGTTGGCCCCTGTTGACGGTGACAGGAGACCCATACCCTCTTGCCAGTCACCTTTGTTGGCCCCTGTTGACGGTGACAGGAGACCCATACCCTCTTGCCAGTCACCTTTGTTGGCCCCTGTTGACGGTGACAGGAGACCCATACCTTCCTGCCAGTCACCTTTGTTGGCCCCTGTTGACGGTGACAGGAGACCCATACCCTCCTGCCAGTCACCTTTGTTGGCCCCTGTTGACGGTGACAGGAGACCCATACCCTCCTGCCAGTCACCTTTGTTGGCCCCTGTTGACGGTGACAGGAGACCCATACCTTCCTGCCAGTCACCTTTGTTGGCCCCTGTTGACGGTGACAGGAGACCCACTGAAACAGACTGCGTGTGTTCTGTTAGAGTTCATCTGTCTACAGGGGCTCCTAATTCAACCTGGAGACAACCTCTAACAATGACTGAGGTTTATTTTAGCTGCCTTGCTTTTCTTAACATTCTAGACAGTTCCATTGCTTTATAAATAATAATGATTCCCTTATCAGGGACCGATTTTAGACCTGGGACACTAAGTGGGTGCAATTAATTATCAGGTATTACCCGGTAGGGTAAGATTTGAATACCCTTGTTCTAGACCAGTGGTTCTCAAACTAGGGGTCCTGAAAAGGTTTTGAGGAGTCGTGAGTGTGAATTTGAATGGAACAAATACACATTTTTTATCATATTTTAATAGGCTGCATTTACGTTTGTATTTTATATTGATACCTTTGCCTATTCGATCTGGTTACTAACATAGGCCTACGGTATTGCACCAAATGATTCTCAAAAACATCAAAAAAACAGAGTAAGTTTATATTATCCACATAAAATGTTTACTCCAACCCCCCCCCCCCCCCCAAAAAAAAAAGTGGTTATCCCACTGGCTATAAGGTGAATGCACCTATTTGTAAGTCGCTCTGGATAAGAGCGTCTACTAAATGACGTAAATGTAAATAAAATGCAGTTTAGCAATCTGCTACGATCGAATCTTTGCCACAACGATAGACTACCTGCCGATTTCATTGATCATTTTCATATTTCAGATAGGCCTAGTTTGGGTGGGTTATAATTATATACCTCAGTGGTGATACTGGTTATACAGTGGGGAGAACAAGTATTTGATACACTGCTGATTTTGCAGGTTTTCCTACTTACAAAGCATGTAGCGGTCTGTAATTTTTATCATAGGTACACTTCAAATGTGAGAGACGGAATCTAAAACAAAAATCCAGAAAATCACATTGTATGATTTTTAAGTAATTAATTTGCATTTTATTGCATGACATAAGTATTTGATCACCTACCCACCAGTAAGAATTCTGGCTCTCACAGACCTCTTAGTTTTTCTTTAAGAAGCCCTCCTGTTCTCCACTCATTACCTGTATTAACTGCACCTGTTTGAACTCGTTACCTGTATAAAAGACACCTGTCCACACACTCAATCAAACGGACTCCAACCTCTCCACAATGGCCAAGACCAGAGAGCTGTGTAAGGACACCAGGGATAAAATTGTAGACCTGCACAAGGCTGGGATGGGCTACAGGACAATAGGCAAGCAGCTTGGTGAGAAGGCAACAACTGTTGGCGCAATTATTAGAAAATGGAAGAAGTTCAAGATGACGGTCAATCACCCTTGGTCTGGGGCTCCATGCAAGATCTCACCTCGTGGGGCATCAATGATCATGAGGAAGGTGAGGGATCAGCCCAGAACTACACGGCAGGACCTGGTCAATGACCTGAAGAGAGCTGGGACCACAGTCTCAAAGAAAACCATTAGTAACACACTACGCCGTCATGGATTAAAATCCTGCAGCGCACGCAAGGTCCCCCTGCTCAAGCCAGCGCATGTCCAAGCCCGTCTGAAGTTTGCCAATGACCATCTGGATGATCCAGAGGAGGAATGGGAGAAGGTCATGTGGTCTGATGAGACAAAAATAGAGCTTTTTGGTCTAAACTCCACTCGCCGTGTTTGGAGGAAGAAGAAGGATGAGTACAACCCCAAGAACACCATCCCAACCGTGAAGCATGGAGGTGGAAGCATCATTCTTTGGGGATGCTTTTCTGCAAAGGGGACAGGATGACTGCACCGTATTGAGGGGAGGATGGATGGGGCCATGTATCGCGAGATCTTGGACAACAACCTCCTTCCCTCAGTAAGAGCATTGAAGATGGGTTGTGGCTGGGTCTTCCAGCATGACAACGACCCGAAACACACAGCCAGGGCAACTAAGGAGTGGCTCCGTAAGAAGCATCTCAAGGTCCTGGAGTGGCCTAGCCAGTCTCCAGACCTGAACCCAATAGAAATCTTTGGAGGGAGCTGAAAGTCTGTATTGCCCAGCAACAGCCCCGAAACCTGAAGGATCTGGAGAAGGTCTGTATGGAGGAGTGGGCCAAAATCCCTGCTGCAGTGTGTGCAAACCTGGTCAAGACCTACAGGAAATGTATGATCTCTGTAATTGCAAACAAAGGTTTCTGTACCAAATATTAAGTTCTGCTGTTCTGATGTATCAAATACTTAATTACTTAAAAATCATACAATGTGATTTTCTGGATTTTTGTTTTAGATTCCGTCTCTCACAGTTGAAGTGTACCTATTATAATAATTACAGACCTCTACATGCTTTGTAAGTAGGAAAACCTGCAAAATCGGCAGTGTGTCAAATACTTGTTCTCCCCACTGTATGTCTAAAGATAGCTGTAACATCGAACTACATTCAATACTTATGGGAAGAATATGTAAGATGCAAATTAATGATGATATTTGTGAGGAAGAAAAAGGCTACAGACAGATCATGCTTTCCATCCAATCCTGTTACCCCCGCTGCATACAGGAAGACCATATGATTCTGCTTGCTCTGGACGCCAGAGAAGTGACATGATATCCCTCGTTGATATTGGCTGCTAACATGAATGACTTTCAGTTCACAATGCAGGTGTAAAACTCAGTTTATTTCTGTATCTTAAGTCTTAAGTCTACACCTTTTGTATTATCTTGTGTTTTCAAAATGCATCACCATTTTATGGCTGTAACTACAGGTTACATTTGCGCAATGCACAGCGATTGTGCACGCATGTTCCCATGTGCGTGAGAGTGGGTTGTGAGCTTTTTGGGGGTTGCGGGTGAAAAGGTGTGAACCACAGTTCTAGATGGTGTGCCTGTGTGAATGCCCTCTGATAATGTTTTCCTCCTCCTCCCTGTCCTGTGTTTCACAGACACTACCCCAAGACAAACTTTACCTGCGTGGCCGACACTCCCGAGAACCTCCGCCTCAAACAGCAGAGCAAGATGCAGAGCCAGGTATCTACCTACACACCAGAACACACCCTTCCTATTCCATTTTACACTCCGATAATCCCGGTCCACAGGCCTCATAAGGCCTTCAGTGTGGAAGTAATTAAAGATGCTCATATGGCCTCATCACTGATCCTTATATTGAAATGATCTGTGATGATCAGGCTCTAATGATCTCTGATGCTCAGGCTCTAATGATCTGTGATGCTCAGGCTCTAATGATCTGTGATGCTCAGGCTCTAATGATCTCTGATGCTCAGGCTCTAATGATCTCTGATGCTCAGGCTCTAATGATCTGTGATGCTCAGGCTCTAATGATCTGTGATGCTCAGGCTCTAATGATCTCTGATGCTCAGGCTCTAATGATCTCTGATGCTCAGGCTCTAATGATCTCTGATGCTCAGGCTCTAATGATCTGTGATGCTCAGGCTCTAATGATCTGTGATGCTCAGGCTCTAATGATCTGTGATGCTCAGGCTCTAATGATCTGTGATGCTCAGGCTCTAATGATCTCTGATGCTCAGGCTCTAATGATCTGTGATGCTCAGGCTCTAATGATCTGTGATGCTCAGGCCTATTTGTGGAGACACTCCTTTAAATTGCTAGGATGTATGTTTGTCTATCGCTCTTTCTCTCTCCTCCCACATGTTAGCGTGTAGTCATCCTCCATTTCTCTCCGTCTTCCTGCTCTGTTCTCTGCCTGTGTCATCGCTGATTCTCCTCCAGTCATGGTTCTCCTTTTCCTCCCCTCCCCCGCTTTCTCCTCCCTCTCTTTTCTCCTCTCGTTCATTCATATTTTACCTCCTCCAAAAGAGACATAATTTCCCCCGGTCAGACAAAGCGCCCCCTCTTTATGACGAAGATCCTCTCTCTCTCTCTCTCTCTCTCTCTCTCTCTCTCTCTGTCTCTGTCTCTGTCTCTGTCTCTGTCTCTGTCTCTGTCTCTGTCTCTGTCTCTGTCTCTGTCTCTGTCTCTGTCTCTGTCTCTGTCTCTGTCTCTGTCTCTGTCTCTGTCTCTGTCTCTGTCTCTCTCTCCCTCTCTCTCTCTCTCTCTCTCTCTCTCTCTCTCTCTCTCTCTGTCTCTGTCTCTCTCTCTCTCTCTCTCTCTCTCTCTGTCTCTCTCTGTCTGTCTCTGTCTCTGTCTCTGTCTCTGTCTCTCTCTCTCTCTCTCTCTCTCTCTCTCTCTCTCTCTCTCTCTCTCTCTCTCTCTCTCTCTCTCTCTCTCTCTCTCTCTCTCTCTGTGTCTCTGTCTCTCTCTCTCTCTCTCTCTCTCTCTCTCTCTCTCTGCATTCCTCTCATTTCCTTCCTTCTTCAGATGTCACTTTTATCGACCACAGCTCCTCCCTCCTCCTGTATCAGTGCCTTTGTCTGTTCCTTTCTCTCCCCTCTCGTAAAGTATTGTAATGGGGTGTGACAGACCTCCCTACCTGCTACCATAGCAATAGGGTTCCCGTGGCAACACTGCAGGCAGTGGTGAGGGGATAGAGGAGAAACGGCCCCAGTTCCCCACACACACCCTCAACTTCCATTCGCCACTCTAACACACACACACACACACGATGAGCTAGCATGGACACACACATGGACGTACAGTAGCTAGCTACACACACACACTTGCATGTCCACGGTTTCCGAGACACACAGGGACTTTGAGTCAGAGCCTATTTCCTGTCTACTCTTCTAATACTCTATGACAGGGCCTCTGTGTTACGGCCACACACAGTATATTCAGGAAACATCTATGGGAGGCTCACAAAGGACCCTTAGTCAGCCACAATTACATGGAGCATTCCCCACACACACTTACACAACTCACACAGTCGCACATTGCTATATTTATAAATCCTTTAGTTTATATTAATAAGCATGTTCTCATATGTGATTATGCTACATGCAGTGCATTCGGAAAGTATTCACTTTTTGTTACGTACAGCCTTATTCTAAAATGCATTCAATTGTTTTTTTCCCTTCTCAAACTACACACAATACCCCATAATGACAAAGCAAAGACAGGTTTTTAGAAATTGTTGTCTGACCAAGGCGCTTCTCCCTCGATTGCTCAGTTTGGCCAGGCGGCTTGCTCTAGGGAGATTCTTGGGGGTTCCAAACGTCTTCCATTTAAGAATGATGGAGGCCACTGTGTTCTTGGTGACCTTCAATGCTGCAGAAATGTTTTGACATGCACTGTCAACTGTGGGACCGTATATAGACAGGTGTGTGCCTTTTACAAATCATGTCCAATCAAATTAATGTACCACAGGTGGACTCTAATCAAGTTGTAGAAACATCTCAAGGATGATCAATGGAAACAAGATGCACCTGAGCTCTATTTCGAATCTCATAGCAAAGGGACTGAATACTTATGTAAAGAAGGTATTTCTGTAGTTTTTTTAAATAACGTAACAAAATGTGGAAAAAGTCAAGGGGTCTTAATACTTTCCGAATGCACTATATTTCAGATGACTGGTTATTAGTTGTTGTGGGTTGAACAGACTAACACACCCCATGCAGAAAAACACCATCTGTGCCTGTCTCTCTCTTCCTCTCTGATTCCTCCCCTCGTATCACACACACACGCTCTCTTTGCCACGAGAGTCATGTGGACTGGTAACTATAGTCAGACTCAGCACTAGTGTCTCTCTATCTCTCTCCCTTCCAGCTCTTTCTGGAGAAATGGCCACTGCAGTCACAGTCCAGACCCATGCTGATTAATAATGCTTAATAGCGCCACCGCCAATCTGGATTACATGCAGAGGGGAGGGGTGTGTGTTTGTGTTTGTGTGTCTCTCTTTGTGAGTGTGTGTTGGGGTTAGCTGTGGATTAGTGGCCATACTGACTGACAGTCCCAGTGTATGTAGAGTGCCAACCATCTCCCAGGGGGTCCAAGAGGACTGGGAGCAAACAGACCGAGGCCACACAGAGATGAGACCAGCCACACACACACACACACACACACATACACAGAGGAGGCTAATGAGACCACTGACAGATGCTGGAGCTGGTATCTACAGCACCAACCTACAGAGAAGATCAACCAGCTCCACATCTCTGCTACGTGTAAACAACACACAGCCTACATCACATGACATCATGCAGTAGCTCTAAAATGGACACACACCACCAACTCTTTAGTGCGCAGAGAGCTAATCTCCGATCTCATCTTTATTATAGCAATAACAGGTGACCCAGTTTGGGTATTTTGGTCCGTTTTTTCCCCCCTCTCCAAATAGACTGTTATTCTGGTACTTCCCGTGATAGAAGGCTGATTGTTATTGGCCAGGGTCTGAGGCCTGAGGGCTGCTGGGAGATCTGGACATGGTTTAGAGAGAGGGGGGGGATTTGGGAGTGTTTGGGGGCATTGAGAAGACTGGGGGTGAGAAAGGATATGAGAGACAGTTGGCCATAATAAAACTGTCTGGAAAATGCATTGGTTTGTCCTACTGCTGGAACAGGAGAATGGGGATGTAGGGAGTAGACTACAGTACAGGGATTGACGTGAATAACTGAAAGGGAGTCAGCAGTGCCCTATTTGGTTGCCCGACTGTTATGATCACATACAGTGCATTCGGAAAGTATTCAGACCCCTTGACTTAGTCCACATTTTGTCATGTTGGATCCTTATTCTAAAATGGATTAAATTGTTTTTCCCCCTCATCAATCTACACATGATACCCCATAATGACAAAGCAAAAACAGGTTTTTGAGAAATGTTTGCAAATGTGTATGTATATAAACAAATATGGATATATTACATTTACTTAAGTATTCAGACACTTTACTCAGTACTTTGAGGTTCTCCCATTCTTCTCTGCAGATCCTCTTAAACTCTGTCAGATTGGATGGGGAGCGTCGCTGCACAGCTATTTTCAGGTCTCTCCAGAGATGTTTGATCGGGTTCAAGTCGGGGCTCTGGCTGGGCCACTCAATGACATTTAGAGACTCCTGCGTTGTCTTGGCTGTGTGCTTAGGGTTGTTGTCCTGTTGGAAGGTGAACCTTCGCCACAGTCTGAGGTCCTGAGTTCTCTGGAGCAGGTTTTCATCAAGGATCGCTCTGTACTTCATCCGTTCATCTTTCCCCTCGATCCTGACTAGTCTCCCAGTCTCTGCCGCTGAAAAACATCCCCACAGTATGATGCTGCCACCACCATGCTTCACCATAGGGATGGTGCCTGGTTTCCTCCAGACGTGACGCTTGGCATTCAGGCCAAAGAGTTCAATCTTGGTTTCATCAGACCAGAGAATCTTGTTTCTCATGGTCTGAGAGTCCTTTAGGTGCCTTTTGGCAAACTCCAAGCGGGCTGTCATGTGCCTTTTACTGAGGAGTGGCTTCTGTCTGGCCACTCTACCATAAAGGCCTGATTGGTGGAGTGCTGCAGAGATGGTTGTCCCTCTGGAAGGTTCTCCCATCTCCACAGAGGAACTCTGGAGCTCTGTCAGTGACCATTGGGTTCTTGGTCACCTCCCTGCCAAGGCCCTTCTCCCCCTATTGCTCAGTTTGTCCGGGCGGCCAGCTCTAGGAAGAGTCTTGGTGGTTCCAAACTTCTTCCATTTAAGCATGATGGCGACCACTGTGTTCTTGGGGACCTTCAATGCTGCAGAAATGAGCCCAGATCTGTGGCTCGACACAATCCTGTCTCGGAGCACTACGGACAATTCCGTCGACCTCATGGCTTGGTTTTTGCTCTGACATGCAATGTCAACTGTGGGACCTTATATAGACAGGTGTTTGCCTTTCCAAATCATGTCCAATCAATTGAATTTGCTACAGGTGGACTCATAGCAAAGGGTCTGAATATTTAAGTAAATAAGGTATTTCTGTTTTGGCCCAGTCATCTCCTGCCTATCCTCACAAGGTATGTGGGGGAGAGGACAGGTCAGCACTCTGTAGAGCTGTGTCAGTCAAACAGCATGAGTCAGCATGGGTTCCAATCTGTCCCAGAGTACACATCTACCTACTTTCCTGTCTTCTCTCCACTTGCCTGTCTACCAAAACACCAATCAAATACGCAGGGAGTGGGACTGCCCCAATCCTTAAAACAACACAGTCAGTCTGGCTGGCTGTAAGAGGAGAGGAGTGTGGTCATAGAAATAGAATATATAGATTAGAATAGAGATTGTATTTCTATGAGTGTGAGACTGATCAGTGTGCTGCTTGGTAATGGATTACGGCAGGAGGCTCTTCCAGGGGTGGGCAGGCCGGTGGATATTAGTTATTGGTGCAGTCTAGCGCCAGAGAGAGAGAAGTGATTTGTTGAAATGTCACTGGGCCTGTATTGTGTTTTCATAGGGAACCTAAATATGTACTGTGTGCGTAGGAGTTGGTGCTTAATTAGTGTGTTTGTTTCCTGTAGTGTGTGTATGAATCCACAAGCGTTGTCAGCGTTACAGTAGGGCAGCAGTGTGTGAGGGAGAGCTGCTATGTTGGTCATTGTCATTAGAGTGATACCCACATGACTGCATGGGCTGGCCACTTCCTCTCATACTGAGGGTCACACTGGGAAGGGAGGAGTAAGCACACACACAAAGGCCTATGCATCAGAGTTTCCGTTAGCCGGTAATAGCCGGCTTTTGGCTGATAAAAAAAAAAATATATATATATATATATATATATTTAAAAAATAGAAAAGACAATAAATAAAATTGGCGCCGGCCAATTGTCCGGGAGAAGAAAAAATCTAATTGAGAAATAATATACTTAATTGTTTGAATCCTGAACGTTCTATTACATATTATGAGGCATGTCTTACCTTGTTTTTAAGTAGCCTAGCCAAAATCATGCAATTATTTTATAGAAACTTTCTTTCATTGTCCAGTATCCTAAGGCACAATTGTAGTCATATTATGAACCCATGCTAGTTGTTGCATATTAGATCTCCCCTCTTTCTGTCTAACGGATGTGTTCATCTGTCACATGAAACCGCTCCCATGTGCGGTACGTGTTTACCCGCTAATTGCATTATGGAACGAACGTTCGCGCGGAACCTACTGCCTTGTACGCATTGCTGTGATTTATAATGTGAAGAATTAATAGTTTAGTAACATTTGAAGCTAAACATTCTGATCTGTTGCATCAGACTCATTTGCTTTTTAACAAAAAGAAAGGTATGTAGCCGAGGCAATCTGAGATCCATCATCCCACAACTGTCCTAGAGTCTGTTTGGAATAGCCTATTTCTTTCTCAACAAACTGACCAATAGAATAGGTAAACATTTTTACTATGGGGGATAGTAGATTGACATAGGCTAGTGATTTTGCTGTTCGTTAGGCCTACTCGTCTTGTTGGCTGAGGAAAACTAAATGTGGACAGTTATTCTAGCATCTTCAAAGTGCACATCAGAATTCGGTAAGAAGGGACCACACATTGTTGCATCCTCAACTTGCGTGTTCTGTTAATATGAATTACCGTCATCTAAATGTGATTTCTGGCATTCTGAGAACTGTGGGTGGACGCCCTAATCAGGTTACGCGACCAATGCATATGGGTCCAGTACATTTCTCAAATGTCCGGTATATTTAAAATGCTGCCGGTCAAATGTCCGGCGCCACAATTTCCTGACAGTAACCCTGCTATGCATACACCGTACATCCATGCGCATTAATACACACGTGCCCTCTCTGTTGTATACACATACACCTCTTGGTTTGACCTTATAAGGCTATGTCAGCACATCCTGTGTGTTTGATCTCACTGCCCTGGCAACAGGAAGTGACTGTCACCACCACTAATGAGAGAGGAGGGATTGTGGGCGGGACACACACACACTAAAAATCATTAAAACTATAGCCTATGTTTATTTACATTTAATTCGTGTCTAGTTATATGTACATAGCTACCTCAATTACCTCATACCCCAGCACATCGACTCTGTACTGGTACCCCGTGTATATAGCAACGTTATCGTTACTCAATGTGTATTTATTACTACTTTTATTTATACGTGTTATTACTTTTCTATTATTTCTCTATTTTTCTCTCTGCATTGTTGGGAAGGGCCTGTAAGTAAGCATTTCACTGTTAGGCGACACCTGCTGTTGCTGATGTAAAAATGGCTTTATAAATACATTTGATTTGTTGTTTACGAAGCATGTGCCAAATAAAATGTGATTTGATCTTTGTTATTTTTGACTCTATGAAACGTTTGACTCTTGACGTGTGTTGTGATTTACTATGACTAGGCAGTGTGGTCTGACCAGGTGGGATTGTGTGTGTTCCAGGTGCAGTACAAGGAGGAGTTTGAGAAGAACAAAGGGAAAGGTTTCAGTGCTGTGGCCGACACGCCAGAGATGCAGAGAATCAAGAAAACACAGGACCATATCAGCAACGTACGTCTATCAGTCAACACTCACACACAGTACCTATCACAGGACAGGCTCAACAACCAGTCCATCGCTCTCCCTCCCCCTCTCTCTCAGGTTTGTCTCAAATAGTACCCTGGTCAAAAGTAGTGTACTATAGGGAATCGGGTGCCATTTGGGACACAGCCTCAGCCCTACACTGTCCACCCACTTCATATTCTGAGTGGGTGCCAATCATCACAGGTGCCCAGCCTGCCTGTCTTTGTATCCCTTATCTGCAGTGCTGGCTCCTTGAAGACATCTCCTCTCTCTCTCTACTCTCACTCTCTCATATATACACTGGCCAAAAGTATGTGGACACCTGCTCATCAAACATATCATTCAGAAATCATGAGCGTTAATATGGAGTTGGTCCCCCCCCTTTGCAGTTTTCTCAATTTCTCTCTCCCTTCCTTTCACTTTCTCCTGATTCATGTCGTGAAGGTTAAGAGGAAGAGGGGGGGTCTCTTGTGTCCGGGAGTGGGACTGACATGGGCTGGGCTTTTCCTGTTCACAGTCCCACACACACACACACCCACACACACACGCCATCTGTGTGCAACCTTTGCCTTCAAAACAAACAGAAGTAATATCAGACACACGCTCTCTCACATAACATATTGAACAAAATTCTCAGTCACTGAACGCAATGTCCTCACACACACTGACACTTAACACTGTCATCATCCAGTCAGTCTGTGAATACACTCGTCTCTGACATCCTGAACACACTGGCCTCTTTCACCCAGCCGGGGAGGAAGGGAGGGAGGGAGAGAGAAAGAGGGCGGAATCTAGCCTGTGTAAGTCTGTCAGGCTGGGAATATGGGTTCTACTGCAGTAAAGGATCTGCCCCTCTCAGGTGTATTGGTCTGGTGGTCATTTTGAGATGAATGCTGTCTCTGTCTCTCTCTGTGATGTTGGCTGGGTTATTATGTTATTAGGGCTGGTGCTGTTGGTGGTGATGCAGCTTTGATTTATCTGAATAAACAAGGAGATGTTCTCACCCACTGCTTATATTAGATGTTTAGGCATGATATATTTTGCACCATTCTCTTTCTATCTGACTGTGTTCCTCCTTTGGGTCTCTGTTTCAATTTCTTACCCTCGCTTTAGGCCTGTCTCTCTCTCTCTCTACGTTTTCTCACTTCACCTGTTCCTCATGATGTGTCAGCAAGGGTTGCTAGGCAGCGCTGAGGTCACCCAACTTCCGGCTGCGATGTCATTTCCTCTGTGCCAGCAGGCCTATTGTAGAAACAGAGCAGCACGTAGCCTAGCACTGTAGGGCCCCGCCTATTACACATACACACAGCCTGCCTGCCTGGGGGAGGGATCTGGAGACACCCGCTGGACACGACAGGAACTGCACTTTATTTCCCTTCTCCAAAAAGCCATCTGCTGGACTGGGAGAGTCAACAGGATGCAATCAGGGTTTTCTTATCAAACTAAGCAGCACCATACATGACGTCTGGGTATTATATTTAGTCACTGTATAAGAGCTAAATGACAAATGTCACAATGTAACGTGTGTATGTGTTTTGTCTGTACAGATTAAGTACCACGAGGAGTTTGAGAAGAACAGGATGGGAGGAGAAATCCCATCTCCCCAGCCCAACAGCCCCAATCCAGGTACACATGCTGTCACACACACACATAAAACATACACACTATGAAAATACATTTATTAAAGATGCACTATGCCATTTCCTGGTTGCTAAAATTCTAATAGTTCGCATAATTTCACAAGGAAGTATAGGGTAGAGAATCATTGTACCATCTAAACCGCTATGAAATATATTTTTCACAACCAAAAATATTGTATTTTCAGCTGTTTGTGTACAATACCTAAAGTAAAAGATGCAAAAACTAAACATAAGAACGTGAAGCATAGAAATAGGGCACATAGACCAGATCTACCACTTCTTAGACTTGCTTTCAATGAGAATGACAGATCTATAACTCACATTTCGTTGTGAATTTGGTTACATATTGCAGCTTTAACATCAGTGAGAGTAGACAAATGGTTACATTATCCCTGGGCATAAAATGTGTTTGATCTTTCTGCTCTGTGGACAGTTCCTGTTTTTAGCACACATGAATACAATGGTTGTGAGCTAGGGGTTAACCTGTGCATTCACTATGTACATATTATCACCTCTCAATATCACAGAGTCATTGTTATAATAGTTGACTGAAAGGTGCTAAATGATGACTGCATGTTTTGACTTGCCGTGTTGTGGAGTTCTCTGTATCAGAGCCCTGGGGCTGACGAATGGGATGCCAGTTAGATGGAGGGATAGAGGGGGAATACAGCAGGAGGAGAGGAGAGACAGGGGGGGGGGGGGGGGGGGTTTCAGAGTGCCGGGGACTGGGGGGTCCGTTTGTCAGACTGAGTAGCCAGAAATGTCTATCCTTCACTCGGGTTCAATCACTCAATCTCTCCCTCTCACATTACTCTCTCCCCAACTCTCTCTCGCTATCTCTCTCTCTCTCTCTCTCCCCCCCTCTCTCCTTCCCTCTCTCACCAGTGTTCCAGCAGCAGCAGCAGCCCTACCAGCCCCCTGCTGCGTCTAAGAACTACAACTATGAGCCAGCAGCGGCTTCTGGACCGGTCCGCCAGGCGGCTTCTGGACCAGTCCGCCAGGCGGCCGCCGTCCCCCCTCCCAGCTCCGGGGTGAGACAGACCCTCCTTTCAAAACATTACATTTACATTTACAGTTTAGTCATTTAGCAGACGGCATCCTATTCCCTATTTAAAGGGCCCATTGGGGTCTGGTCAAAAGTAGTGCACTATATAGGGAATAGGATGCCGTTGGGGACACAGACACTGTTCTTTCTGCATGGTCCAGGTGGACCCCACTGTGTCTGGCAGTATCCACATGACCCCCCCCCCCCGTAGCTTTGTTGTGTTAGCAGAGACTCTGACTGTCTCTGTTGTTGAAGGTGGTGTTATAGGAACTTAATGTTATTCTCTTTCTCTCCTTTTCTCCATACCTTCTCCCTCCCTTCTTATTCCCTTTACATCCCCTCTCCCTCACTCTCTCCATCTCTCCCTCTCTACCCCCCCCCCCTTCTCTTTCTGTGTAGAAGCGGTACCAGGCGGTGTATGACTATGCTGCAGCCGATGAGGACGAGGTGGGCTTCCTGGAGGGAGACGTGATCGTAGACGCGCAGGTGATCGACGAGGGCTGGATGTACGGCCGTGTGGAGCGCACTGGCCAGCAGGGCATGCTGCCTGCTAACTACGTAGAGGCCATCTGATCTGAGAAAGAGAAGTGGGGAGGGGGGGAAGAGAGAGAAGGAGGGAGGGAGAGAAGAGAATGAAAAGCCTAGTGCCATCTCATCTTAATGCCGCTTTCTTTCACTCTTGTTCTCTGATCTGACCTGTAAGACCCCCCCCCCCCCTTCCTCCCCAATCTCCCTCCCCTCCCAACCCCCCCTGGTGTACCCCTGGTCTGCTCTCCTCCAACGACAGACTCCCTCTGTCTGTCTCTCTGTCTGTGCTGCCGTCTGTCTGTCTGTTTGTCTGCCTGTCTCTGTCCCAATTCTTCAGTCCACTATAAGTGCTGTCACAAGTGGAATTTAAGTCTTACAGAAGTAACATACCTCCATCTTACAGGCTATATATACGTCAGGGGTCATACAGTGTATCACAACTCGATCCTAGCTACAGCACTTCATATTCCAGCAAACTATGATGCAAAACGATATTAACCCTTCCCCCACCTTGTCAATCAAGTTGCCATGACAGCAGAGAGCTGCCTCAAAGTGGGCATGAGAAAATGAGTTTGGAATGTGGGTGTGGCATCTTCAGAAGGTTTTTTTGTTTCCTTTTTCATTTACATTTTTGCAACAGGCTGAAATTGGCCTGACTGGAATTTCAGTGTAGAATCTTACTGTATCTGGGCAGTTAGAACGAAGCTTGAATATTTGACTTGTGTACATTCCATTAACCCTCAATACCCCATTGTTGTCGCATCAGCCAGTCAGTGAGCATTCTACAGTATCAGTCTTACCAGAGAGGTCTTATATATTTCTATAACTACACATACACATTTATCAATATTACACTTATCTGTGCCCTCACCTGTCTTACCCTGTCCTGCACTGCATTGTGGGTATTGTTCTGAAACTAAACTGGAATCCTATCTTAACTGAAGAGCACCTCCTGCCCTTGCCTTGTACCTCCAGTTCAGGCATTTTAAGTACAGGAGGGATCAGGGACGAGTTAGTTAGGGGACATGGTTACAGTCTTCTTACAATCACACTCGCCATGTCATCACCTTAGTCAGTGGGTGTGAAGATATTCCTCATTCTTGGCTGTCTCCCGCTCGCAGCCTCAAATTCCTTCTGACAGTTACAGAAAGAAGAGTGATGTAATGGTGGTTATGGTTGGGGAGGAGAGGGGGTGGGATCAGGCCAGGCCCCGACCCTATTCCAAGAGAACCAACATCCGAGTTGACCAATTGTAAGCGCGAAGGCCAAACACAATTCTCAAAACTATTCTGTATTGTGATTGTAAAAAAAAAAAAATGTAATTCCATTTATTTTGTGATTGAACATTCCAATCCTTAGTTATGAGAAGTGTTGAACTGAGGTCAAAAATGGCTGTGGTAAATATTATTTTTGTTTCTATCTCATATCAAGCTGTTTTTTTTCCTTTGCTTTTGTTGGTATTGTAAGAGGCTTATTTTAAAACTGTCAATGTATCAAATACATTTAAGAAATAAAACGGCAACTCGATTTATGAACCAATAAGGCACGCTAGTTTGTCTAGACGTGTGCATATGCTGGGTTAGCAATCCCACAGATTTAGATCCATGGGGTTAGTCAACCATCAACCTCCTGGGTTATCATGTATTTGCCTGATAATCGTCAACCCAGTTTGCCTGTTTTATTGTGCCAACTCACGACTGGACTATCTCGCCCAGTTGTCTCTTGTCCTTGAAACTCTGAGGAGTGGAGAGAAATGTTCTGGAGTGCCACTGGCTCATGAATATTCACATGCTTATTAATGAGCAGTCGTCATGGCGCATAGTAACATTAGGCCCACCCTCTCACCTGCATTATAGATATTTCTGACATTCTATAGGCACACATTTCCATAGGACATTCCCTACCAGTACAGGGGAACCTGTGTTACATTGTTGTTGCACAGAAAACTGAGATATTGTTACACAACAATGACTTAACTTTCAAAGTAGTAGCTACAAGATCTGTCTGGCTGTCCTATCATGGGCAGATTCTTCCAGCGATGATGATCGTGGTACATTCCATGTTCTAAGGGACAGAGTAAGGCTTGGAGAGGGACATGGTTCAGTAGAGGGTGAACTCTACATCCTCCTTGACCTCTTACGTCTCCCGTTCCTTATCTTTCCCACCCTACTGTTTCTTTCTCTTCTCTGTGATGCACTGTGACTGTCACAGATGTGGGGACAAAATGGAATTAAAAGTCATGTTCAGCTTTATGAAAAGAAAACAACAATACTCTCACCATGTAGCTTGTTGATGATATTGTACAGTAGTTTGGGGTTATAGGTCATGGTGCTGGGGGAAGGGGCTTTGCCTGCAGACTAAAGATGTAGTGTGGAATGATTTGGTGTAATAAGGTGAGGGGAAGTATAAGGGGTGAACAGTACCCATTTTAATACCAGTGTGGTGGAACGCGTCGGACAATAAGTAGGTGTTGACCGTTCATATCATTTTGGCTTCAACTTTGTAATGTGATGAGTTATGACAATGATGTTTAAATGAATTGAAATGAACACAACACACACCTCAACCTGACTAGATAATCAGATTGCCATGCAGATAAAAAGGTAAGTCTAGGCCTGCATTTAGCTTCTACGACCTCTTTACTTGACAACTGGACATTTTAAAACTCATACACTGTATGAAGGGAAGTTTTGGGGCCGAGCTATTTCAAGTCTAATTGCTTTGCTGCAGTAACTGAAGAAAGTGAAGAGGAAGAAGAGGTGGTTTGGCTTGAAGTTAATGGAGTGTTGTTCTTGGAGTTTTTATGAATTTGGATTGCCTTGTACAATATCTGCAGTCAATGCCTTGGCTACTTGGAGGCCTTGGCTTTGGTGTGTTTTACAGATAGGAGGGGGGGGGGGGGGGAACAAGCCCACATTGGCTGCCACAGCTGTTTTTCCTTTGCAGTGAAGTGACATGGATTTGTTTTAGTTGCTAGGTGGATTTAGGAGGGAGGTGAATGATGGGTTATAGTTGATTGGAGGGAAACAAATCCAAAGTGGGCAAAGACAAGCCAATGGTGTTTTTGTGTGACTTGAGTGGTGATAGACCACAGTGGCAAGGGATAGACATTATTACTGTACCATGTTATAGTCTGTATTGGGCTGGATGGGGCTAGGAGAGAGGTGCTGTTAACACATACTACCCCCAACCTGGGGGGGGGGGGGGGGGCAAGGAAAAATAGTTGGAATCTGCCAGAAGACCAATATGCTCCTCTGCTTTGGTATCACTCCTCCTACACCTCTGCTGTATCATATCTCATATCATCACCTTGTTCTCCCCCAATGTATATGATCCTATCAGTCCTCCAACCCTCAACCCCAATGAAAGACTCCTGTGTCCTATGCTTCTGATGAATCAATCATTCCCTGCTCTTGTATGATACTGGTATAGAAAGTGCAGATATAGATCACATCAACCAACCACAAACACTGACCTAGCATTCAGACCAATGTTGTGCATTCCATCAAAAAATTATTTTGTTTTTATATCATTTTTGTTATTCCTATTTTTTAACATGCATATATTGACATTCTAAATAAATAAAAAACAGACTCCAGTTGATAAAAGCATCTCATGTTGCCCTGTTACAGCACTTCGAATTGTACTTAATGATTCTACAGATTCAATAAAATGTCATTTTTACTCAGGAGCGTCAAGTATTATTTGCTTCCTTCAGTGTAAATTGTTCCTCATTTCTGTGTGATTCCTTGGCTATATAACGACGAGTTTGCTGTACACTGACAACGCAGATTGCATGTATTGAATGTATATGGGACTGGGCCCTTGCCAAAAATATGTCCCTTTTTTTACGCTACTTCCCACCCTGGTTTTAATGTGTACCCGCATGCTTCCACGCGTAAAATATTGTAGAACGCATCTGGCGGGGAGGGGTTTCATGTACAGCTCTGTCTATTTCCGATCTGCGCGGGTGTTGAGGCTGGCAATTTCTTCGTAGTGTATTCTGGTGATACATCTGCATCCTCCATTTCTAGCATTCTCATCATGTTGGACATTTTAGTTTTGATGTTTTTCGCCATCATGGGACTCGTTTTCCTATCCTACATCATTTACATGCTATGATGTGTGTCCGGATTTTGGACCCAGCGGGTGGACGGGCCGGGATATAAAAAGATGCGTGATGAGCCTCGGCTGCATCCGCCGTACCCATCGCTGACAATGGTAAACAGTGCACACAGATTAAAACGTTTTTTACTAACAATTCTGTAAAGCTGTCTTGCAATAATTCAACCCCTTATGCTCTGTAGTTACTGAGTTATCGGTGTAAAATTGCGAAAATTACATTTTCATTTTTGTGTATATATAACAGATAGTACTGAAACATTGATGGGCTATATAATAATATTTTTCAGAACAATATGAAACCAGTTTTTCTGCAGCGTTATGATACGGGAATATTTTTTCATACTATTAAATCTTTCTACAGGTATTTATTTTCTTTCGTTTATTAATGGTGATTAAGGTGCTGTGAACTCCCTTTACCCTGTGTCCCACAGGATAGAAATAAAAGGAAAGAATAACACAGAAGGGGAGCATAATAAATGTGACACATCTGTGCATCCTGCTGCATCTCTGTTCCAGGGAGGAGTGCTCTTCTACGTGGAGGGAAATGAAGATTGCCCATCAGAGGGGGAAGACCTTGTAGGACGGATAGACTGGCAGCTGGTAGATTCAGCCAACCTACTATGATGACCTTCTCGAGATCGGGTCTCTTGTACCCTAGTAGGCTCCAATAGGCAACCCCTGTACCCTACGCTCCATCCCTTCTGACTTCTCTACTAAAATGATTATTTATCTATGTGTAAAACGCATATGAGTTAGTAAAGATGTAAAATTAGTAAGTATGTAAAGCTATACGGAGGAAGGTTGTATTGCAGTAGTATTGTTTGTGCCTATTTGACTACACTGTGAGGGTTAACAGTAACCCCTAAGCTGCAATGGGCAATATCTCCATGTTAAGTGTATGGTTTTGTGAAGTCACTACACTTGCTACTGTCCTCTGTAGTTCAATTGGTAGAGCATGGCGCTTGTAACGCCAGGGTAGTGGGTTCGATCCCCGCACGCATGACTAAGTCGCTTTGGATAAAAGCGTCTGCTAAATTGCATATTATATTTATATACTGTGTTAGGCTTTATAAATAAGTAAGTCAAAGGATGGAGCGACTCCATACTATCAATGACCTTGGACAGCTATTATCTTCTTAGTCAAAGTGGTTTTCTATGAACAGGCTGAGATGCTATTGATTGACCTCTACTTTATATAAGTGTTGAAGCAGGAATATGTCTTCTCTGCCCTTTACAATCAGTGAACCTATAGGCCAGGGGGTTGTGTTAATACACTAGATATTAGCCACAGTCACACAGACAGAGATTTTATTGACATGTCAGTACTAACAAATTAATACATTAAAAGTACTAACAACAATCATGTTAGGGGAGAGAGATTATTGTCTTGGGTCTGAGCTAAACTGTTTATCAGAAGCTCTGTTGTCCTGGAAGAGAGGTATTCCATCTATAATCATTGCATTAAATTGATAGGATCCAGAAGTAACTCACATATCATCACTCTTGTCACTAATCATTGAACACATGAATGACTGATTTATCTGAACAGTATTGATAACTGTCGAGTCGTCCACACACTGAATGCATGTTTTTATCTCTCAGATTCATCACTGGAGTTTGTGTTATATTTATCAGCGCCAAGGCAAATGTCGATATTTTTGTGTTAAGTCATTGAAATAAAGATTTGTGCACAAAAACTGGCTAACTTTATTTCACTTCAAAATGTATGAGTGTGCATAGGTATTCGAGAGGTAGTGAATCATTTGTAGGATTTTTTTTTTGTACCTACATTGGAAGGTTTCAGTACAGAATAAACAAGATCGCAAGCCAGATGGACCTCATGCCAATTGCTTCATGTTGACGCGAGAGGGAAGGTGTGCGCACATACAGTTTGCAAAACATTAGGAACACCTTCCTAATATTGAGTTGCGCCCCATTTTGCCCTCAGAACAGCCTCAATTCGTCAGGGCATGGACTCTACAAGGTGTCGAAAGTGTTCCACAGGGATGCTGGCCCATGTTGATTCCAATGCTTCCCACAGTTGTGTCGAGTTGGCTGGATCTCCATTGGGTGGTTGACCATTCTTGACAGACATTGGAAACTGTTCAGCGTGAAAAACCCAGCAGCGTTGAAGTTCTTGAGACACTCAAACCGGTGCGCCTGGCAACTACTACTATACCCCGTCCACAGGCGCTTAAATCACATGCATTTGAACCAGGTCTGTTTGGTTCTAGGGTTATTGGAAATAATGTTTATAGGAAATTATTTTAAAATACTTCTATATAAGTAGTTAATTCGGCACCACATTATTAGAACATTCTCAAATACACAGAATATATGTATTTAAATAACAAATACACATTTATTTGAACCCTGGTCAGATGTCTATCTAGATTTGAATACCCCTGATATGGTATCTGGTGTTGGTGGTCGCTCTGTGACGACATGTCAGCTAAAACAGAGGTACAGGTTATGTATCCCAAATGGCACCCTATTCCCTTTATAGCGCACTACTTTTAACAGGGTGCCATTAGGGACGCACAGACAGACTGTAGCTCACAGGCAGAATTACATACAAGGCAGTGCTAGCTGCAGCTTGTACCTGCTGTGGCTTGTAACTAGCTAGCTGTTTGAGAGAAGGTTGGAATCCTAATCAACCGATGTTGATCATGTTGTTTGAAGTACAGTGAGCACATGTTGTTTGAAGTACAGTCAGGGCCGTTTCTAGCATTTTGGGGCCCTAAGCAAGATTTGCAGTTTATAAAGTTAATTTCCTGCAATTCTACACATTTTGCCATTACTTATATGTTCATCTGATATCTGAGTGGGAGTGACTTACAAAATCAATGGGGGCCCCCTGGAGGTCAGGGTCCCTGGGCACGGGACTTGCATTCCCGGTCAGTAATTCTGCCATTTTTATTTTGGGGGGGTTGGGGGCCCCCTAGAGGTCGAGGGAAACTGCATTGAGTACAGTAAATAAATAAAGCTACAGTACTATAGTAGAGGGTTTCCCAAACTCGGTCTTGGGGCCCCCCCTGGGTGCACATTTTGTTTTTTGCCTTAGGACTACACAGCTGATTCAAATAACCAACTCTTCATTAAGCTTTGATTATTTGATTCAGCTGTGTAGCGCTAGGGCAAAAAACTAAACGTGCACCCAGGTGCCCCAGTTTGGGAAACCCTGCTCTAGCAGGTGTGAATGCTGCATATGCGGAAAACCTTGCTAGCGCATAGGTCAAATGTAGCTTTGTGATGATCATTTGAATTCCCTGTCTTTTTCTGCTTCAGACAAATGCAAATTTTTTTCACTTAAAACATTTAAAAACACATAAAAAGAGAAGGAGCGTTTGACCAGCACAAATTAATGTACAAACTTTATTTTTCATTGGCTAATCAATTATGTTGAATGCACATATCCAAACACATTCATTATCAATGACTAAAATAACAAAGAGTTTTAAAAGATGATTTAATAAACATGTAGTAATTTTAAAGCCTGTGTATCGTTGAAGAAATAGTTATTTAGTATAAAAATGTATCCATCCAAACTAATGCTGAAAACTAATCATCACACCATCTCTATCTGATGTGTCTACTAGCTTATTCCATAGAGATAGATAGAGATATCTAGACAGATATAACCCACTTTAGCATGGACATTGGCATTGAGGGCTTCCAACATTTTAAAGTAGTCATCTGGGTGGGTTGGGACTTGGGAGCAATCAGCCAATGATCAGAGCATTGTCTTCTTCTTAAAATTGGGTTGCCTTTGGTTTGTAAATAGCGTTAAGCTACAGTGCATTTGGAAAGTATTCAGATCCCTTGACTTTTTCCACATTTTGTTCCGTTACAGCCTTATTCTAAAATTGATTAAATGAAATTTTTTCCTAATCAATCTACACACAATATTCCATAATGGACAAAGCGAAAATTTTTAGATTTTTTTGCAAATGTATTAAAAATAAAAACATATACCTTATTTACATAAGTATTCAGACCCTTTGCTATGAGACTCGAAATTGAGCTCAGGTGCATCCTGTTTCCATTGATCATCCTTGAGATGTTTCTACAACTTGATTGGAGTCCACCTGTAGTAAATTCAATTGATTGGACATGATTTGGAAAGGCACACACCTGTCTATGTAAGGTCCCACAGTTGGCAGTGCATGACAGAGCAAAAGCCAAGCCATGAGGTCAAAGGAATTGTCCGTAGAGCTCCGAGACAGGATTGTGTTGAGCCACAGATCTGGGGGAGGGTACCAAAACATATCTGCAGCATTGAAGGTCCCCAAGAACACAGTGGCCTCCATCATTCCTAAATGGAAGAAGTTTGGAACCACCAAGACTCTTCCTAGAGCTGGCCACCCGGCCAAACTGAGCAATCGGGGGAGAAGTTCCATGGTCATGGAGTTGACCAAGAACCTGATGGTCACTCTGACAGAGCTCCAGAGTTCCTCTGTAGAGATGGGAGAACCTTCCAGAAGGACAACCATCTCTGCAGCACTCCACCAATCAGGCCTTTGTGGTAGAGTGGCCAGACGGAAGCCCCTCCTCAGTAAAAGGCACATGACAGCCCGCTTGGAGTTTGCCAAAAGGCACCTAAAGGAGAAACAAGATTCTCTGGTCTGATGAAACCAAGATTGAACTCTTTGGCCTGAATGCCAAGCGTCACGTCTGGAGCAAACCTGGCACCATCCCTACGGTGAATCATGGTGGTGGCAGCACCATGCTGTGGGGATGTTTTTCAGCAGCATGGACAGGGAGACTAGTCAGGATCGAGGGAAAGATGAATGGAGCAAAGTACAGAGATCCTTGATGAAAACCTGCTCCAGAGTGCTCAAGACCTCAGACTGGGGCGAAGGTTCACCTTCCAACATGACAACGACCCTAAGCACACAGCCAAGACAACGCAGGAGTGGCTTCGGGACTAGTTTCTGAATGTCGTTGAGTGGCCCAGCCAGAGCCCAGACTTGAACCCGATCTAACATCTCTGGAGAGACCTGAAAATAGCTGTGCAGCGACGCTCCCCATCCAACCTGACAGAGCTTGAGAGAATCTGCAGAGAAGATTGGGAGAAACTCCACAAATACAGGTGTGCCAAGCTTTTATTGAGTAAAGGGTCTTAATACTTATGTAAAAGTGATATCATTATTTTGCACAAATGTCTAAAAACCAGTTTTTGGTTTGTCATTATGGGGTATTGTGTGTAGATTGATGAGGGGAAAAAACAATTTAATCAATTTTAGAATAAGGTTGTAACGTAACAAAATGTGGAAAAAGTCAATGGGTCTGAATACTTCACGAATGCACTGTATAGCAAAGATGATGGATAAATGAAGATGTCGCATAAACATTTTATTTTACCATTGAAAGAAATGGTCAAGGTACCTGTCTGTGTAAGTAGGCGTTCCCTCTCTCGCGTGAGCTGTGATGCATGCTCAAAGATGGTCACGTGAGAGAGAACGCCCACTTCCATGACAATTTTCTTCAATGGGAAACTGCCCAATTACAGCTGGCTCTGGTCTACATATTTCTAAGGTGTGAAGCCTCACAGAGGGTATTCAACCCTAAGGGCAAATCAAAGGATATTTAAATATCTTTGCAATATAAGCTAACAAAACACACCAAAACTGACAAGGTGCACACTGATCAGTAAAGTAAAGAGAGGCTATCATTCTATAACGCTCCCTTTCTTCTGCACAGTGAGAAATAATAGGATTACAAGACAGTGTGCTATGCTTTCTTCAATTGATCCAATTCACTATTACCACTTATTTTATCAGATGACAATAAGTGATGGAATGACTTTAATCTTAGCTCGTCTGAGAGATCTGAAGAGGCTTCTCTCCTTTATGTATACATTTGTGTGCTTTTAAGGTGCTCAATTGGGAAAAACTCTTCCCACAGTCAGAGCAGGAGTAAGGCTTCTCTCCTGTGTGTATTCGCTGGTGATATTTTAAGGTATCCAATCGGGAGAAACTCATCCCACAGTCAGAGCAGGAGTAGGGCTTCTCACCTGTGTGTATACGTTAGTGGTTTTTTAAGCTGTCCAGTTGAGAAACTCTCCACACAGTCAGAACAGCAGAAAGGCTTTTCTCCAGTGTGCACTCTCTGATGAACTGTTAGAGCTTGTGATTTTGTGAAGCACTTCCCACAGTCAGTGCAATAATACGGATTCTCTCCTGTGTGTATTTTTAGCTTTGATAGAAATGGGAAAATCTCCTTGCAATGTGGGCAGTTGTGAGACCTCGTTGCTCTGATCTTTCTGCTGTTGTTCTCTGGATGTAGAGAATGTCTCAACACGGTCTCCTGTGTGAACAACATCAAAAGAACAAGTCAGTTGATGTGATATACACAGAGTGTACAAAACATTAGGAACTTTATGACAGACTGACCAGGTGAATCCAGGTGAAAGCTATGATCCCATATTGATAGCACCTGTTAAATCCACTTCAATCAGTGTAGATGAAGGGGAGGAGACAGGTTAAAGAATGATTTTTAAGCCTTCAAACGGATTGCGTATGTGTGTCATTCAGAGGGTGAATGAACGGGGTATGGGAGTAGGTGCCAGGCGCACCGGTTTGAGTGTGTCAAAAACTGCCACGCTGCTGGGTTTTTCACGCTCAACAGTTTCCCGTGTGTAACAAGAATGGTCCACCACCCAAAGGACATCCAGCCAACTTGACACAACTGTGGGAAGCATTGGAGTAAACATGGGCCAGCATCCCTGTTGAACCCTTTCAACACCTTGTAAAGTCCATGCCCTGAGGAATTGAGGCTGTTCTGAGGGCAAAAGGGGTGCAGCTCAATATTAGGAAGGTGTTCCTAATGTTTTGTATACTCGGTGTACATATGATTTATACATAGGCTGTACAATACAAAGGGGGAATAAAACTATTCTAAAAGTGGGTGACAGTCAAAGAAAATGACCAGCCATATAATCCTCCACTCACTATCACAAGGGTTAGCAACTACACAGACTAATTTCATAGAACTTCAAAACACTGGTAGTTTGTCTACTTCTCTTCTTTAAATCTACTATTTGAGCACTCTAGATAGCACGGTTAATAAAACAAATGAAATGCTGGCAATACTGGACAGGTTTGAATATTGCTGTCTGCGTGCGCAGTGATGTGGGCTGATGTGGCTAAAATGCCAGGGCTGAACTTTTGTCCCAGTCCACCCCTGTATCCACTGCAAATAAAGCTAGCTGGCCTGGCTAGCTAACATTAGCAACGAGTTCCGGTCATAGTGACGTTGATTAAAGGAGGAGGAAATGGTGTCCCTTCAGAGGGCAAGAACGAGATGTATGTTAGGAGAAGTGCAATATTATCACAAGGAGACGTATACTTGGAATACAGAGGAAGAATGGAGGGAAAGAGAGAGGTGGAGGTTGAAGAGAGTGAGGGTGGCAGAGGGTGAATCTGTTGATGATGTTGGAAAAAAGGGAGATGGTAGGTCGAAGAAGGCTGGTGGCAAGTGCAAACAGAGTGAGCTGTATGCTGGATCCAGTTCTCGAGGCGAAATGGAAGTGAATGATAAAAAGCAACATTGTGCTGCTCTGATTGTTGATTTATCAAAGGCATTTGATTCAGTTGACCATGAATTGTTGCTAGCTAGACTCAGTAACATTGGTCTCAGTGAAGGGGCAGTAAATTATTTTAGGAACTATCTTTCTGACAGAACACAATGTGTATATGCTGACAATCCCCAGGGTTTCATTTTAGCTACTGTGTTGTTCTCAATTTTTATTAATGATTTAGGAAATGGGATGCAACCAGGAAAGTTACATCTATATGCAGATGTTACAGTCATATAATCATGTGCTCCTTCTCTGTTTCAGGCTGTTGAAGAGGTCCAGACTGCTTTTTAGTCACTGCCGGCCTCCCTTTATGGTCTCAAACTGGTCTTGAATGTACAAAAAACTAAATTCATGACCTTTACCAGAGCTCCCACAGGTTAGCATTGTCACATCTGGTGGCTTATCCATTGAAAAAGTGTAATCTGACAAATACCTAGGTATATGGTTGGATGACAAGTTGTCCTTTAAAGTTCGTATGGATAATCTTGTGGATGGAGGAGGTGTGGATGGAGGACCACCAGATCAAAACCCTGTCATGACCAGCCCAATCTCCAGACCTGAACCCCATTGAAAACTTCTGGAATGTGATCAAGAGGAAGATGGATGGTCACAAGCCATCAAACCCAGCTGCTTGAATTTTTGCGCCAGGAGTGGCATAAAGTCACCCAACATCAATGTGAAAGATTGGTGGAGAGCATGCCAAGACGCATGAAAGCTGTGATTGAAAATCAGGGTTATTCCACCAAATATTGATTTCTGAACTCTTCCTAAGATAAAACATTACTATTGTGTTGTTTAAAAATGAACATGAACTTATTTTCTTTGCATTATTCGAGGTCTGACAACACTGAATATTTTTTGTTATTTTGACCAGTTGTCATTTTCTGCAAATAAATGCTCTAAATGACAATATTTTTATTTGGAATTTGGGAGAAATGTTGTCAGTAGTTTATAGAATAAAACTAAAATGTTATTTTTACCCAAACACATACCTATAAATAGTAAAACCAGAGAAACTGATAATTTTGCAGTGGTCTCTTAATTTTTTCCGCAGCTGTATATAGGACGGCGTTAAACCTCACGGAAAAGAAGCTAACGTTAGCATATGGTAGTTGGTCATCTACTGAGTACTGTATTTAGGTCAGCTGCAATGCTAGCTAGCGTTCCATTTCCTCCATGAACGAAGCTAACTATCTAGCTAGCTACCAACCTAGAAAAATAGTATTTATAGCAAGAAAGTGGTGTTCATGATTTTATACGAACGGAGTATATTCATTAGATAAACTAGTACGGCGTTGGTCTGCTTTGTTTCCAATGTGTTTTCGAGTTCGGATTTCCGACTCTCACAACCCGAGCTACCAGAAAGGCTTTGTTTATAAACATTCTGATTTGGTCTGTACTAGACTGGGACATCATCACTTATGGATGTATAACTTATGATGATAAACCATCTAGTTAGAACCACCTGCTCTTACCACGATAAACAGATTTCCCAATCTTCTCTTCTTCATCTTTAATGGTGAAATTCAGTCTGAGAGTTGGACTGCAGTCATCCAGGCTGGTCATGGCTCACATCAACAGCATTATCCCAGAAACCCTAGACCCACTCCAATTTGCATACCGCCCCAACAGATCCACAGATGATGCAATCTCTATTGCACTCCACACTGCCCTTTCCCACCTGGACAAGAGGAACACCTACGTGAGAATGCTATTCATTGACTACAGCTCAGCATTCAACACCATAGTGCCCTCTAAGCTCATCACTAAGCTAAGGATCCTGGGACTAAACACCTCCCTCTGCAACTGGATCCTGGACTTCCTGACGGGCCGCCCCCAGGTGGTAAGGGTAGGTAACAACACATCTGCCACACTGATCCTCAACACGGGGGCCCCTCAGGGGTGCGTGCTCAGTCCCCTTCTGTACTCTCTGTTCACCCATGACTGCATGGCCAGGCACAACTCCAACACCATCATTAAGTTTGCCGACGACACAACAGTGGTAGGCCTGATCACCGACAACGATGAGACAGCCTATAGGGAGGAGGTCAGAGACCTGGCCGTGTGGTGCCAGGACAACAACCTCTCCCTCAACGTGACCAAGACAAAGGAGATGATTGTGGACTACAGGAAAAAAAAGAGGACTGAGCACGCCCCCATTCTCATCGACGGGGCTGTAGTGGAACAGGTTGAGAGCTTCAAGTTCCATGGTGTCCACATCACCAACGAACTATCATGGTCCAAACACACCAAGACAGTCGTGAAGAGGGCATGACAAAGCCTATTCCCCCTCAGGAGACTGAAAAGATTTGGCATGGGTCCTCAGATCCTCAAAAAATTCTACAGCTGCACCATCGAGAGCATCCTGACTGGTTGCATCACCGCCTGGTATGGCAACTGCTTGGCCTCCGACCGCAAGGCACTACAGAGGGTAGTGCGTACGGCCCAGTACATCACTGGGGCCAAGCTTCCTGCCATCCAGGACCTCTATACCAGGCGGTGTCAGAGGAAGGCCCTCAAAATTGTCAAAGACTCCAGCCACCCTAGTCATAGACTGTTCTCTCTGCTTCCGCACGGCAAGCGGTACCGGAGTGCCAAGTCTAGGTCCAAAAGACTTCTCAACAGCTTCTACCCCCAAGCCATAAGACTCCTGAACAGCTAATCATGGCTACCCGGACTATTTGCACTGCCCCCCCACCCCATCCTTTTTACGCTGCTGCTACTCTGTTAATTATTTATGCATAGTCACTTTAACTCTACCCACATGTACATATTACCTCAACTACCTCAACTAGCCGGTGCCCCCGCACATTGACTCTGCAACGGTACCCCCCTGTATATATAGCCTCCCTACTGTCACTTTATTTTACTTCTGCTCTTTTTTCTCTCAACACTTTTTTTGTTGTTGTTTTATTAAATAAATGCACTGTTGGTTAAGGGCTGTAAGTAAGCATTTCACTGTAATGTCTGCACCTGTTGTATTCGGCGCATGTGACCAATAAAATTTGATTTGATTTGATCCAGCTTCATTGATGCCGTCTCTGGATCCAGGGGTGTATTCATTAATCGGATTCCGTTGCAAAACGTTTGGTCTGTAGCAAAACGATTTGCAACTGAAACCGTTTACGCGAGGAAGCAAACGGAACGAAACGGGAGGGACCTACCTGAATTTGTCCAATTGAAACTCTTGTTTTCGTTGCAAAACGTTTTCCGTTTGGATAAACGGGTTCAGTTGTAAAACGTTTTGCAACAGACGAAATGTTTTGCTACGGAATCCGACTAATGAATACACCCTTCTCCTGCAAACAGTAATCTCAGTTACTCAGAAGTACATTATCGCGAAATTAAACGCAGAATCTGCCCACGAGAGATTATGCATAACATTGTTTGCCACTGGAGGCTCATGGTAATGCCTGGAGCGGAATAAATTGAATGGTATCAAATACAGTTTTATGCCATTCCATTTGCGCCGTTCCGGCCATTATTAGCCGTCCTCCCCTAAACAGCCTCCACTGGTGTTTGCTCTCACTGTCAATCTGGCAACACTGGATAGCATCCCAATTCAGGGGTGCGTTCAGTTTGTTTAAACGTTTACTACGCTGAGTGACGGTTTGTACTGAACGACACGTTTTCCCAAAACGTTCAACCCACAACCCAACCCCCATTTTTTCAACCGGTAATTCAGAACAGCACCGTTTCCGTTTAATTGAACGTTGCACACCGTTTTTGTCGTACTTAACGCATCCCTGAATAGATGTTTGAGTTCAACCTCTTGGTCCTCCCCTGGGCGCGCTGCACTCCATCCCATTGTACTGTATGCATCATCACATTTTTAACAATTGCTGCCTAAAATGCTGTGGTACCTGCTTGCTTTGGCGCTTACTAACACAATGGTCGCATTCCCCTGCTCAGACGTTGCATGAATCAACCAATGGTTGCGTGGCACGTCATCGACTGGACTGACAGATTGCTATAACATATGATGTGGTTATCTGATACGTAAAATACCTTTCCAGGCTTCATAATATCTGGTAGGCGTCAGCAACGCCTGGGCAGAGGACGAGCCCAATAGGAAAGGTTGAAGTAGACCTGAGCCATCACAGGTGAGTTCACATCCCTTTCACTCTGGGTATCCATATCAATGACCCCACCTTCAAAAGGACCATCAATACCCAGAGTTTTGCAAGACTATCTAGATAATCAACTGAGCATTTCAACAGCCTGGCCCTCAATATAGATCTGGGTATATATTGTTTACCTGTCCACTGTAGTCGACCTGAGCCATCACAACTTTTTAGCATTTGTGGCACAAATCCAATGCAAGTCAATAGTACATATATTAGCATTTTTGCGCTTCATGTCCAAATCATCCTAAAGTATTTAAGTATTGTAGCGATCCACGCTATTTGAGCGACGTTACAATTCCGACCAAGTGGGTTAACCCTATTGGCCCGATGCGTAGGATGTTTGCCTTTCAGGCCAGCAACCCAGGTTTGCTTCCCTACCCCGCAGTTTGCTACATTGGCATCAGAAGTGCAGTTTGCTACGTTGGCGTCAGAAGTGGGATGGCGGGCGTGTGAGGGGTCTGAGGAGCCGAAGCACGGGGACTTGCCTTCCTGTTCGGAAGGGGCAGTGTAGCGGTCCTCGCTATATGAAACACGTTACAATTCCCACAAAGTGCGTGACGCCAGCGACCCAGGATCACTCCCCTGCCCCGCTGTTTGCCTCAGTATCTAAACATGTATTCTGTAACTCAACAAAGTCACTTATAGATGATAAAGCATGGATTGCTGTCATACCTTGTCCAAAGACTGCTTGTAATATGGGTGAACTATCCCTTTCATGTTATTTAGGCTATCCAGTTTTCTTGAAGAAAATAATGTTTAAACTTTTTAAACAAACAATAAGCACATTTATCATCCCCCTCTGCCCTCCCTCGTATCCCCCTCTCCCTCATCTGTCTGTGATAATGGCATCAGCACTCCAGGCTTATCAGAACTGGTTCTCACAGACAGACAGACAGACAGACAGACAGTAAATACATAAATAATAGCAGTATACTATAAATGATATACGGCCCTCAAATTCAAATTTGACAAATTTGGACCTTGAAGCTAGTTCCACTAGTTATTTTTTTCATTCTTCCCCTCCAGTTAGGGACTGGTTTAGATCTGGGACACCAGATGGGTGCAATTCATTATCAGGTAGAAGAGAAAACCAGCAGTATTCCGGACCCCATTGGCCAGGGTCTGGGAATGAGGGATCATCGCTCAATGAATGGGCTACATCCCAATAGTCTAATAGTGGCCTCCTCTCTTTGTCTCCTCTCCTTCATTTGCACTGATCTGAAAACACAGGATGGGTAGCATCAACATGGTGGATGGGAATTTGTTCTCACCTATCCAGATATTTCACACAGGCATTGTGGGTTTACTGAGCTGCTGCACAGTTAATGATGACAGATCGTGCCACGTAAGCAGTGCAACTGTTATTTGTGGGGCTGCGACATCTTGTGGTTGGCTCATGTAAATCCAATCGCAACCGCAATATAAACGCAACATGTAAAGTGTTAGTCCCATGTTTCATGAGCTGAAATAAAAGATCCCAGACATTTTTCATATGCACAAAAAGCTTATTTCTCTCAGATCTTGTGTACGAATTTGTTTACATCCCTGTTAGTGAGCATTTCTCCTTTGCCAAGATCCATCCACCTGACAGTTGTGGCATATCAAGAAGCTTATTAAACAGCATGATCATTACACAGGTGCACCTTGTGCTTGGGACAATAAAAGGCCACTCTAAACACAATGCCACAGATGTCTCGAAGTTTTGATGGAGCGTGCAATTGGCATGCTGACTGCAGGAATGTCCACCAGAGCTGTTGCCAGAGAATTGAATGTTTAGAGAATTTGGCAGTACGTCCAACCGGCCTCACAACCGCAGACTACGTGTATGGCGTCATGTGGGCAAGCGGTTTGCTGACGTCAAAGTTGTGAACAGAGTGCCCCATGGTGGCAGTGGGGTTATGGTATGAGCAGGCATAAACTACGGACAACGAACACAATTGCATTTTATTGATGGCAATTTGAATGCACAGAGATACCGTGACGAGATCCTGAGGCCCATTGTTGTGCCATTCATCCGCCGCCATCACCTCATGTTTCAGCATGATAATGCACAGCCCCATGTCGCAAGGATCTGTACACAATTCCTGGAAGTTGAAAATGTCCCAGTTCTTCCATGGCCTGCATACTCACCAGACATGTCACCCATTGAGCAGGTTTGGGATGCTCTGGATCGACGTGTACGACAGCGTGTTCCAGCTCCCGCCAATATCCAGCAACTTTGCACAGC
Organism: Coregonus lavaretus; assembly: GCF_964263955.1. NCBI lineage: Eukaryota > Metazoa > Chordata > Actinopteri > Salmoniformes > Salmonidae > Coregonus > Coregonus lavaretus. Next base: position 10,919,083 of record NC_140015.1, on the reverse strand, counting down.
CATTGAAGAGGAGTTGGACAACATTCCACAGGCTACTATCACCAGCCTGATCAACTCTATGAGAAGGAGATGTGTTGGGCTGCATTAGGCAAATTGTGGTCACACCAGATATTGACTGGTTTTCGGATCCACGCCTCTACCTTTTGTTTAAGGTATATGTGACCAAAATCTGTGACCAAATCTGTATTCACAGTCATGTGAAATCCATAGATTAGGGCCTAATGAATTTATTTCAATTGACTGATTTCCTTATATAAACTGTAACTCAGTAAAATCATTGAAATTGTTGCATGTTGCGTTGTATATTTTTGTTCAGAATTATAGGCCCATATAAAAACAATGGAGTTCAACATTCACCACCTAGACAGGGTTTATGCAATATCCGAAGTATCCACTAGGTGTCACTCTCTACTCAGACAATACATGACCATACACATCAAAGTCATTGCAGTCATAGATAATCATTCCATAGTAATACTGCGTCTGTTAGAGCCAAGTGAAAACTATGAGTATGTCAAAGAGGCCCAGGAAGACCAAAATTCCCCTGCTCTGATGCCATATGTTTCTACTGTATTCCTTCAATTGATTGGTGGTAACATTATGGCTTAATGGCATTGATGATTCTATTTCACAATTTGAACACATTCATAACATAATTATAACTTGTTGAATAAAGGAGATATTATGTTGGTTGTTGTAGCTCTAATTTTATCCATCTATTCAACAGATGATGATGACCGTCAGAAACCACCCCACAGGACTGATAGCACCTGAGTCTCAAGAATCTTCATCCCTAGAATCTTCATCCCTACTTTTACACAAGGTCAATGAGTTTTAAAGACTGGGTTATTGCATATTGAGAGGGTATAATACATTTCCATTTGATTATAATCTTGCCTATTTATTAGCCTTTTTCTGGATGGTTTCACCCCCTGCCTGCAGCACCCTTTTCTTCCTCTCAAACTACATTATCAACTTTTAGCCCAATAAATGCACTATTTTGCCCTGGTGTCCCCCTCTACCTCCTTCACCCAGTACTAAAGTTTCTCCCCGAAATGTCCATGCCCAGACAGTCCCACTCTGTCAAATATTCTGCATTCCACCGCTGATAATATAATCTACCACTCTCACTGCAACAATAACCCTGCTGTTCTATCTTAGAAAGGCTGTAGCTCACACACACACACACACACACACTTCTCAGTTCAAACAGCAATATTGGAATGACAAGATCAAATGAAATTACGGCTCTCCAAGCACTGTAGATGTTGTTCATTAGGATAAAGAAGGTAGAGAGAGATGCATTACTGACTCCCAGCCTTCCATACAAAGACAAATAACCAAGACAAATAGAAAGTAGGCCACAGCTTGTTAAAATGCTGTTTGATGCGCCCTTTCATTGTCTCCCCTACTCTCACCCCCTTGTCCCCTCCACTCACCCCCTAGCTAACTATAGTATCTATCACACACTACCCCAGGCAGCATGTCACAGCTATGTTATGTGTCAGTTGAATCGGAATAAGCCAGAACAGGTGCTGTTTTGTTTTTCAGATGTGAACAGACCGTTGATTCCCCCTGCTTACCAGATTAGCCCATGGTGTTTTTATGTGTAGGATGATTGAGTAGGCTATAAATGTGTTTTTATGCAGTGTTGTGGCTGATATAGAAAATGTAGAGTTTGGCGTACAAATTGATTAAATGATGGTATTTATGCATGGTATGATCACAATGGCCCCCGTGGCATTTCTCCTCTATGGCACCTGTAACCTCTCATAACCCTTTAGGAATTCTAAAGAGAGAGAGAGGGGTCTCTATTCCTTTGGAACTTTTGCTTATTTCACTTTTGTTTATTATCTATTTCACTTGCTTTGGCAATATAAACATGTGTTTCCCATGCCAATAAAGCCCTTTGATTTGAATTGAGAGAGAGAGAGAAGGGTGAGGGGTGGGGGAGACAGAGGGATGTAGCAGAGGGAGAGGAGGAGGGAGTAATAATACAATAGAGGGAGAGTGAAGGGGAGGGAGATAGACAGAGGATAGACAGAGCAGAGAAAGAAAAAGAAGTAGAGAAGAAAGGAGAGAGAGAGAGCGGGACAGGGAGCGTTTGTGTAGCCATGGCCTTCAGTGAGTTGTCCAGTTCCTGTTGTTGAGGTGTGGAGGGGAGGGAGTTTCACTCAGTACAGGCTGAGAGAGGAGAGAAACTATAGACAATGTGTTTTTCCTGACTGACCAAGAATGTGTGTGTGTCTCTGTGTTTACATTTTTGTGCATATTCACATGTACTGTAGGTAGATATAAACAGTCCCTTACTCCCTCTCACTTTCCCTGTCTGTGTGTGGCACTGCATCACTAAACATTTCTTCAAGTGAGGGAAGCACCATGAAAAACATGCATTCCTTAAAGGGGCACAGTGATCCCTATAGCCCTCCCCTGCTCTCACCTTTCCCCCAATCACAGTACCAGGACTACATGTCCCAACATGCTTCCCCATGCAGGGGGCGGGAGTCATAATTCCTGTCAGCCAATGGTTTTGTACCAGGAGACCTCTGGTTGGTGTCTTCTATGGCAACTGAGGTTTTCACAGAGGCATTAACTGGACAGCTGGCAGAGGGTCCCTCAGACCTCTAACGGGAGTCACATGGTCTGGCCCGACCAACCCCTTTCCTCACCCCCCTCTCTCTTCTCTCATTTGCTCATTCTGGCTTACAGCGAGAGGGGGAGGGGAGATGGGAAGTGAAGAGAAAGAGGAGGAGGGAGGGAAGAGGAGGAGGGGGGCAGCAACAGAGAGCGAGTCGAGGCTAGGATAGAGAGAGGGCGAGCGGGAGTCCTCTCCCTGTGTAATTCTGCTATCAGTGAGAGAGGTGAAGATTCCACACACGCCCTGTTTCCCCCCGCAGCTCCACGGAAACAAGCAGGAGAACGACAGAAGACAGAGGAAGGACAAGAGAGGAGCGACTGGCGGGATAAACACAGGCTGTCAAAGCCACAGAGAGGAGGGAGAAGGAGCGAGGTATAGACAGAGAGAGAATCATGCCTCTCCAGAGAGGCGCAGCCGCCCGCTGCTTGGCTGCCTTGCCTATTTGAGGAGAGGAGGATCGCATTTGGGAATACTGAGCCAAGAACGCCGAAGGGGAGCCAAGGAAACGCCGGTGATTCTGTGCCATGAGCGGGAACAGGAGGAGGGAGGAGGCTCGCTGAAAACATGGACCAGGTGAGGAGAGGAAGAAGAGAGGAGAAAGGAGGAGCAGTGGGAGAGGGAAATGCCGCGTAGTTCACACACATCATAAACATACCTTACACACACTAAACACACAGTAGACCCTCTGATTAATTCATAACATCCACCACCCCATCTATTTCCCTCCCAACACCCCCGGCCCCCGGGCAAAAACAAACAGCACAGCATGCTTCTTCTCCTCCGCCGCTACCACCGTATCTGATCCCCCCTACTATTGCTGCCTTTCCCCGTCAGGCTGAGGGGCGGAGGGGTGCCGTTCCGGGCGGAGGGGCCATCGGGTGTGCCTGTCGTCAAACAGCCACCACCAGCAACCAGGCCTCTGGAGGGTTGACAATATCACTCAATACTATGTATTTTCTCCCAGATTTGTACTGTGATCAACAATACACAGGGGAGAGATGACTTGCTTTGGCTATGTAAACATCTGTTTCCCATGCCAATAAAGGCCATTGAATTAAATTGGAGGGAGAGAGAGAGGGGTGTGGCTGTGGTTTAGCAGGCATCCTTGATGATGATCCCTCATAACCAGATCCCGGTAATTAGCACTGTGTCACATTATCAGTTAGTATGGAGGGGATTGCAATGCTAATCAGGGCTTTACTATGGTTGTGTGCTTCACTGTGTGTGTAACCCATTGACTTTAAGGAGGGTGTCACGTGAGGACGCCATGCAACAGGGCTCTCTGAGGAGGACGCTCAGACAGAGTTCAGAGTCGAGGGAAATTAGCAAACACTCTGTCTGAGCTATCCAACCAGGACCACAAGTTCACTCACAAAAAGAGTTCACTCATCGGTGTGTACTTGTTTTCCTATATTAGCATGGACCCCAATGTCCTAACAATTCACCCGAATATCCTGAAAAGGTAGGATATTGTTAGGGTTTTTGGGGCTAGGGTTAGGTTAAGGTTAAGGGGTAGGGTTAGGGAAAAATACGATTTTTAATGGTAAAACATTTTTACACACCAAAAAGTCCTAAAATTTCACGAAAACAAGGGTGTGTGTGGATCATGTATGAGGGGCTGTGAGTGGGTCATTTATAGAAATAGAATCTGGTTATTCTTTCTATGGGGTCATCATGGTACATTCATGGTCTGTGACAGTGTGTTTCTGTGTCAGCTGCCCTATGACAGTTTGTATGTCATCAGCCTTATAAGTGTTTGTGCGTCACCTGTCCCTGTGCTGTCTCCACTTGTTTACCTTCTACTCAATAGGGACGGTGTGAGAATGAGACATAGGGAGAAACCACAACAGTATTCTATAGGATAGCATAATACATTGTGTGGTTGTGAATTCATTGGTCTCCATTTGTCCAATGTCTCCATTTCAATGTTGCAAATGTCTAGATGTGTGTGCAAACATATAAGTCCATAAATACATGTTTGTAGGCTACATGTCATATACACTGAGCGTACAAAACATTATCAACACCTGCTCTTTCCATGACATAGACCAGGTGAAAGCTATGATCCCTTATTGATGTCACTTGTTAAATCCACTTCAATCAGTGTAGATGAAGGGGAGGAGACAGGTTAAAGAAGGATTTTTAAGCCTTGAGACAATTGAGACATTGATTGTGTATGTGTGCTATTCAGAGGGTGAATGGGCAATACAAAATATTTAAGGAACTTTGAACGGGGTATGGTTGTAGGTGCCAGGTGCACTGGTTTGTGTCAAGAACTGCAACATTGCTGGGATTTTCACACTCAACAGTTCCCCGTGTGTATCAAAAATGGTCCACCACCTAAAGGACATCCAGGCAATTTGACACAACTTTGGGAAGCATTGGAGCCAACATGGGCCAGCATCCCTGTGGAACACTTTTGACACCTTGTAGAGTCCATACCCTGACGAATTGAGGCTGTTCTGAGGGTGAAAGGGGGGATGGGTGCATCTCAATATTAGGAAGGTGTTCTTAATGTTTGGTACACTCAGTGTCTGTTTGTAGGCTACATGTGTGATACGATCTTTTATTGCTGGCATTCACACATTTGCTGGTATTTACATTAGCTGTCATCTGTTTTCATCCATGCCTTAATGAACTGAGGGTGGATGGAACAGTAGAGATCAGAGGAAGGGGCATCTATGACCCAGCCTTTACCTTGCCATCAGGTACCCTCCATCACCCCATTAGGGCTTACATTATAGTCACCTCATACACTTATATGGCCCTGTCTCTGTCCCTGTCCAGTTGGGGCCTGTGCTTGGCTGAGGTTGATGAGACTGATGTTAGGCGGGATTCTGTAGTCTGGTTGTATCTGATGTTAGGCGGGACTCTGTAGTCTGGTTATATCTGATGTTAGGCGGGACTCTGTAGTCTGGTTATATCTGATGTCAGGCGGGACTCTGTAGTCTGGTTATATCTGATGTTAGGCGGGACTCTGTAGTCTGGTTATATCTGATGTTAGGCGGGACTCTGTAGTCTGGTTATATCTGATGTTAGGCGGGACTCTGTAGTCTGGTTGTATCTGATGTCAGGCGGGACTCTGTAGTCTGGTTATATCTGATGTTAGGCGGGACTCTGTAGTCTGGTTATATCTGATGTTAGGCGGGACTCTGTAGTCTGGTTATATCTGATGTTAGGCGGGACTCTGTAGTCTGGTTATATCTGATGTCAGGCGGGACTCTGTAGTCTAGTTATATCTGATGTTAGGCGGGACTCTGTAGTCTGGTTATATCTGATGTTAGGCGGGACTCTGTCGCTATGTTATGTGTTGTCTGGCTGGAGGCAGCCCAGGGATGTAGCAGACTAGCTGCTAGGTGCTGAAAGGGTTATGAATGAGTAGGAGGAGAGGAGAGCTGTGGGAGATGGCAAGGAGCACAGGCACGATTCCCCCTCCCGTCCTCTCTCTTCACTTCTCTCCCCCAGACAGTGTATCCCCTGGTCGTTGATTACCTCATCCCCCATTCTACCCCTCCCTCCCTCCTCTCCCGAGGTGGTGTGTGTGTGTGGTTTTAGGGGGCTACTCCTCACACCCTCCTCGGGTCAGGGTGAATTATTCATAGGGACAACTGCTCTTCATTTCAAATGGCACCCTATTCCCTATATAGTGCACTACTTTTGACCCAAACCCTATGGGCCCTGGTCAAAAGTAGTGCACTATAAAGGGAATAGGGTGCCATTTCAAATCAAATCAAATCAAATTGTATTGGCCACATGCGCCAAATACAACAGGTGCAGACATTACAGTGAAATGCTTACTTACAGCCCTTAACCAACAGTGCATTTATTTTTAATAAAAAAGTAAAATAAAACAACTAAAAAAGTGTTGAGAAAAAAAGAGCAGAAGTAAAATAAAATAACAGTAGGGAGGCTACTGGGGGGTACCAGTGCAGAGTCAATGTGCGGGGGCACCGGCTAGTTGAGGTAGTTGAAGTAATATGTACATGTGGGTAGAGTTAAAGTGACTATGCATAGATAATTAACAGAGTAGCAGCAGCGTAAAAAGATGGGGTGGGGGGGCAGTGCAAATAGTCTGGGTAGCCATGATTAGCTGTTCAGGAGTCTTATGGCCTGGGGGTAGAAGCTGTTGAGAAGTCTTTTGGACCTAGACTTGGCACTCCGGTACCGCTTGCCGTGCGGTAGCAGAGAGAACAGTCTATGACATGGGTGGCTGGAGTCTTTGACAATTTTGAGGGCCTTCCTCTGACACCGCCTGGTGTAGAGGTCCTGGATGGCAGGAAGCTTGGCCCCAGAGATGTACTGGGCCGTACGCACTACCCTCTGTAATGCCTTGCGGTCAGAGGCAGAGCAGTTGCCATACCAGGCGGTGATGCAACCAGTCAGGATGCTCTCGATGATGCAGCTGTATAATTTTTTGAGGATCTGAGGACCCATGCCAAATCTTTCCAGTCTCCTGAGGGGGAATAGGCTTTGTCGTGCCCTCTTCACGACTGTCTTGGTGTGTTTGGACCATGATAGTTCGTTGGTGATGTGGACACCAAGGAACTTGAAGCTCTCAACCTGTTCCACTACAGCCCCGTCGATGAGAATGGGGGCGTGCTCAGTCCTCTTTTTTTTCCTGTAGTCCACAATCATCTCCTTTGTCTTGGTCACGTTGAGGGAGAGGTTGTTATCCTGACACCACACGGCCAGGTCTCTGACCTCCTCCCTATAGGCTGTCTCATCGTTGTCGGTGATCAGGCCTACCACTGTTGTGTCGTCGGCAAACTTAATGATGGTGCCTGGCCATGCAGTCATGGGTGAACAGGGAGTACAGGAGGGGACTGAGCACGCACCCCTGAGGGGCCCCCGTGTTGAGGATCAGTGTGGCAGATGTGTTGTTACCTACCCTTACCACCTGGGGGCGGCCCGTCAGGAAGTCCAGGATCCAGTTGCAGAGGGAGGTGTTTAGTCCCAGGATCCTTAGCTTAGTGATGAGCTTTGAGGGCACTATCATTTTACATTTTAGTCATTTAGCAGACGCTCTTATCCAGAGCGACTTACAGTTAGTGAATACATATATTTTTTATACTGGCCCCCCGTGGGAATCGAACCCACAACCCTGGCGTTGCAAACGCCATGCTCTATCAACTGAGCTACATCCCTGCCGGCCATTCCCTCCCCTACCCTGGACGACGCTGGGCCAATTGTGCGCCGCCCATGAGTCTCCCGGTCGTGGCCGGCGGCGACAGAGCCAGGATCTCTAGTGGCACAGTTAGCACTGCGATGCAGTGCCTTAGACCACTGCGCCACTCAGGAGTACTATGGTCAATGAATAGCATTCTCACGTAGGTGTTCCTCTTGTCCAGGTGGGAAAGGGCAGTGTGGGGTGCAATAGAGATTGCATCATCTGTGGATCTGTTGGGGCAGTATGCAAATTGGAGTGGGTCTAAGGTTTCTGGGATAATGGTGTTGATGTGAGCCATGACCAGCCTTTCAAAGCACTTCATGGCTACAGACGTCAGTGCTATGGGTCGGTAGTCATTTAGGCAGGTTATCTTAGTGTCCTTGGGCATGGGGACTATGGTGGTGTGCTTGAAACATGTTGGTATTACAGACTCAGTCAGGGACATGTTGAAAATGTCAGTGAAGACACTTGCCAGTTGGTCAGCACATGCTCGGAGTACACGTCCTGGTAATCCGTCTGGCCCTGCGGCCTTGTGAATGTTGACCTGCTTAAAAGTCTTACTCACATCGGCTACGGAAAGCGTGATCACATAGTCATCCGGAACAGCTGGTGCTCTCATGCATGCTTCAGTGTTGCTTACCTCGAAGCGAGCATAGAAGTGGTTTAGCTCGTCTGGAAGTCTTGTGTCACTGGGCAGCTCGCGGCTGTGCTTCCCTTTGTAGTCTGTAATAGTTTTCAAGCCCTGCTACATCCGACGAGCGTTTGGGATGCAGCCATGGTGTACTTTCCATGCCCATTCTGTCAGACAGTCTGCCAAGGTGACGCTAGCCCCCCACTATAGTAGAGGTGATATCATCACTGCCAGCCAGCATCCGCCTGTGTGTGTGTGCGCGCACGCGTGTATGTGTTTGTGTGTGTGTGCGAGCGTCCGACTTGATTGTGTGTATGTGTGTGTGCGCATGCGTGTGTCCAAGTATGTGTGTCTGTGAGCATGCATCCGAGTGTGTGTGTGTTCCATTTGTTAGCCTAGTTTCTCATTTCGGAGATTGGCCTGGGGCAATCACACAGTGTGCTTCTGTACTGTGTTCCACGCAGCAGAGGGAGCGTCTCGTTTTGGGGTCATGCCGCTATACATGTACAACAACAGAGCTTACTACAGTATTTGCATGCATCATTGGTGGCTGGGGTAGCTTACACTACCACAATGCAGCAAACAGGAAACAATTCATCCCACTATTTATACGATTCTAAACTGAGAAATGCTGACATGGCATGGCCTTGGTGCAGAGCTCAGCTCTGATGTCATTGTCATGGATAGTCTGTTGTCTGATGTAATTCAATTCTATGGAAATGTGTCAATTCTATTTCCATATTCGATTTGAACTTTTCTTTGTAAAGGGCTGTCTCTTCAGTTGCATGGGTGTGGACTCTTTGAGATGACATTGGACATTAGAGTTTCCCGAGGAGTCATTTGATCTCGCCGATGTTTTTTTCCGCTTCAAAGTTGGGGAACACGTCGCCTAATGACATTGGACCCTTAAAATAGGAGGAACATCAGAGAAGCTGTACATACGTTTGTCAGTGTAAACAGGCAATATAAAGAAACATCAACATGTGTTTACTATAGAGACTTAGTGGAATGACATCAAATCAAATGTTATTTGTCAAATGCGCCGAATAAAACAAGTGTAGACCTGACCGTGAAATGCTTACTTACAAGCCCTTAACCAACAATGCAATTTAAGAAATGTATACAAAGTCACATTACTGTGGTCTCTCTCTCTCTTACACACATTTCCGTGAGTGATAAGGAGGGTAGTGGCCCACAGAGGGACAGGAAGAGGCTGGTTATATAAAGAGTGTGTGTGAACAGATCAAGGACAGACAGCAGTGAAGGGCTAGTGCAGCACTCCTCCCTCCCCCGCAGGAGGAGACCTATCTGTGTTTGATGTTTTGACCTGAGAGCAGAGGCCACACAGGGCACTTTACCGCGAATGCATATCTCCTCAGTGCTCCTCGGTAAGTGTGTGTGTGTGTATTAATGCATGTATGTATGTGTGTGAAGTGTACTCTTACTCTGCATGCTCTGCACTGAGAATGAGAACCCTGCCTGGGGGCACGTGGCCGCACAGCCAGACCCACTGCAATGCACCATGGGTAGGGAGAACCAGGCAGGCATGCAGGCAGGCCAATCAATAGTCATTTAGAGAGACCTCCGTGAACCCTGTGGGCTCTGATCAGCTCCGCTCCGGTCTGATCAGGGCTGTAGCTGTGCATGTCAATCCCAGCTCAACCTGCTCTCAGCTGGAGCTGGTTCATGCTGCTCACTGACTGGGTCAGGCTGGGGGGAGAGGTCAAAGGGGAAAGGTTACACTGGGTCTTTGGGGGCAATGGGGAGAGCATGGGTGAAAGACCAAGGGTTTCTGTGTAGTTCGCCTATAGAAGGAGTCATGTGAAATATATGTCTGCATCGGTATGCTACATGGCCAAAGGTATGTGGACACATGCTCGTCGAATATCTCATTCCAAAATCACGGGCTTTAATATGGAGTTGATCCCACCTTTGCTGCTATAACACTCTTCTGGGAAGGCTTTCCACTAGATGTTGAAACATTGCTGCGGGGACTTGCTTCCATTCAGCCACAAGAGCATTAGTGAGGTCGGGCACTGATGTTGGGCGATTAGACCTGGCTCGCAGTCGGCGTTCCAATTCATCCCAAAGTTGTTAGATGGGGTTGAGGTCAGGGCTCTGTGCAGGCCAGTAAAGTTCTTCCACACCAATCTCGACAAACCATTTCTGTATGTACCTCGCTTTGTGCACGGGGGCATTATCATGCTGAAACAGGAAAGGGCCTTCCCCAAACTGTTGCCACAAAGTTGGAAGCACAGAATCATCTAGAATGTCAGTGTATGCTGTAGCGTTAAGATTCCCCTTCACTGGAACTAAGGGGCCTAGCCGAACCATGGAAAACAGCCCCAGACCATTATTCCTCCTCCACCAAACTTTACAGTTGGCACTATGCATTCGGGCAGGTAGCGTTCTCCTGGCATCTGCCAAACCCAGATTCGTCCGTCGGACTGCCAGATGTTGAGGCGTGGTTCATCACTCCAGATAATGCGTTTCCATTGCTCCAGAGTCCAAAGGCGGCAAACTTTACACCACTCCAGCTAACGCTTGGCATTGCGCATAGTGATCTTAGGCTTGTGTGTGGCTGCTCGGCCATGGAAACCAATTGTTTATGTACGTATGTGCATGAGCCAGTTGCAGACACTCCTAATATGTCCTGTACTTACTGTATGTCCTGTACAGAGCCTCAGTCTTGTTTATAAGACAGTGTGGGTCTTCATACATTACATTCCATGTAAGTACAGATAGAGAATGGGGCTAGGGTGTAAGGATGGAGTTCCCTCCTGGCCCCTGTACTGTGCCACTGTGGACATACTAAGGCGGCGTCCCAAATGTCACCCTATTCCCTACATAGTGCAGTACTTTTGAGCAGGGTCCATAGGGCTCTGGTCAAAAGTAGTGCACTAAATAGGGAATAGGGTGACATTTGGGACGCCCACTAGCTCTCTGTTTACTCCTCTGTCTGTACACCACTCCTTGGAGGCCTGCTCTTAAACACAAGGTGACACGTGTGTGTGTGTGTCCCTCTGTGTGTGTGTGTGTGTCTGTGTGTGTGTTGCTGTCTTTATGTGTGCTGCGGCTCTCTGCCAAAGTTATCTGGCAGATTGTTTTGTCTGTTTCCCACAGATGGAATGCAGTCAGCTTGGAGCTAGGCAGCCAGAGTGAAAGGCGAGGGGTGAGATTGAGGGAGGGAAGACAAGAGTGGGTAGTTATAAAAAGATAGTAATGAGAGCGGGAGAGAGTGAGATAAAGGGAGGGAATGAGTGTGTGTGTTCCACAGTGGAACAGGTGCTATAATCTGCAGGCAGCCCTACTAGGCACCCCCCTGTCACCCTTCACCCGCCCTCCAATCTCTGCAGTGTTAGGAATTTCTCACTCCTCCTTTTGGGCCATAGAGAGAGATGAGCGATGTTACTGTTCTGGAGTGTGTGTGTTTATAACAGAGATAGACGTCGTGTAACCTATTGCCTATGTGTGTGTATGCATGTGTGTCTTAAGCACAAATAACACTGTCCTCAAGTCACCCTCACGGACACCACACTGTACTACCATCTAAAAGTTCTCCCTCACTTGCAAACATTTGAACTATTGACTAAACAACATCTGCAAGCATTGTCTACTCTCGCTCTCTCTCTCTCACACAAACAAACATTTATGTACTCATCCACATAGGGAAGACTATTCTAAGATACAACACACAGCTGTTCTGGAATATAGCCTGCCTGGCTCTCCAGATCACACTAAGACTAAGTCCTCATAGAACATGTATGTAACATACTCACAGGGATGTCTGTATTGATGCCAGGTGGCTGTTGGGGGGTGAAAGGTGAGCTGATGGTGAAACCAGTGCTTGTCAGGCAACGCTTTTCACCAGTCATTTAGGGGCTGGGAGGAAGGGGGAGGGAGGGAGAGAGGAAGGGGGGGGGGGGGGGGGAGAGGAAGGGGGGAGGGAGGGAGAGAGGAAGGGGGGAGGGAGGGAGGGAGAGAGGAAGGGGGAGGGATGGAGAGAGGAAGGGGGGAGGGAGAAAGGAAGGGGGAGGGAGGGAGAAAGGAAGGGGGAGGGAGGGAGAGAGGAAGGGGGGAGGGAGAAAGGAAGGGGGAGGGAGGGAGAGAGAGACTGATCAGGGATACATTTAATAAATGGAGGGATGGTCGCTGTATCAGGAGCATGAGGCAGGGCAAGCAGCCGTCCAATTAGGAGGCTCAGAGTGGAGGTTGCCGGGCGGGGCTGGCTGTCCAGTTTGTCCAATACAGAATAATGGTCCTACACTTGGCATGGGGCTCGTGATGGGTCATCATTAATTTGTCATCGACCAATGACCTCTCTCTCTCTATTTCTCTCTCTCATTGTATGCTTCTGTAAGCCAGGGTCTGTCAGCTACATTGTTGCCATCATACAGAGTGAGATTGTGTGATCAGGGTTGCCCATTGATTGGTAGTGATGTACACTGCGTATACCAAACATTAGGAACACCTTCCTAATATTGAGTTGTATCTTTTTTTGCCCTCAGAACAGCCTCAATTCGTCAGGGTATGGACTCTACAAGGTGTCAAGCGTTCCACAGGGATGCTGGCCCATGTTGTCTCCAATGCTTCCCACAGTTGTGTAAAGTTGGCTGGATGTCCTTTGGGTGGTGGACCATTCTTGATACACACGGGAAACTGTTGAGCATGAAAAACCCAGCAGCGTTGCAGTTCTTGACACAAACATATGCCCCTGACACCTACTACCATACCCCATTCAAAGGCACTTAAATGTTTTGTCTTGCCCATTCACCCTCTGAATGGCACACATACACAATCCATGTCTCAAGGCTTAAAAATCCTTCTTTAACCTGTCTCCTCCCCTTCATCTACACTGATTGAAGTGGATTTAACAAGCGACATCAATAAGGGATCATAGCTTTCACCTGGTCAGTCTATGTCATGGAAAGAGCAGGTGTTTGTAATGTTTTGTACACTCAGTGTATATTAATCTAGTGTTGTCAGTGAACAGTGTGCCCTAAGCAGTGTCCAGGCGCTGTGTGAAGGATGTCAGTCTGGAATGAGCAGCTGCTGCTTCATTACTGTGATCATTATTGAGACCAAGTAGTAGTCCTCTCTTCTCTGAGGGCCAGAAAGTGGCACCACAGCTGGATCCTATCCTAGGTATACATGCCACTAACCTCCTGGCCCAATTACTGAACCACTGAAGGCTACTGATGCTCCCATTACCAAGGAAATGGAGATACTTAATACAACCAGTGTGTGCTGTAGTTATCTTGATTATGGTGTGTGTGGGAGGGTGCATGCCTGTCTGTGTATAACTCTAGGCTGCATTGGAGATGGATGAGTGTCTACCTGCACTCATCACTCCACTCCCTCCATACATCACTATAATGAGTTATTAGGCTGATCATTAGACTGATCATTAGGCTGGTCCTTTAAGCATGGCTCCAGTTCTGTCTGTTCTGTGCTCTGGTTCATACAGTGGGGAAATAAATTTTTTCCCGGAAAATCACATTGTAGAATTTTTAATGAATTCATTTGCAAATTATGTTGGAAAAAAAGTATTTGGTCAATAACAAAAGTTTCTCAATACTTTGTTATATACCCTTTGTTGGCAATGACACAGGTCAAATGTTTTCTGTAAGTCTTCACAAGGTTTTCACACACTGTTGCTGGTATTTTGGCCCATTCCTCCATGCAGATCTCCTCTAGAGCAGTGATGTTTTGGGGCTGTCGCTGGGCAACACAGACTTTCAACTCCCTCCAAAGATTTTCTATGGGGTTGAGATCTGGAGACTAGCTAGGCCACTCCAGGACCTTGAAATGCTTCTTACGAAGCCACTCCTTCGTTGCCCGGGCGGTGTGTTTGGGATCATTGTCATGCTGAAAGACCCAGCCACGTTTCATCTTCAATGCCCTTGCTGATGGAAGGAGGTTTTCACTCAAAATCTCACGATACATGGCCCCATTTATTCTTTCCTTTACACGGATCAGTCGTCCTGGTCCCTTTGCAGAAAAACAGCCCCAAAGCATGATGTTTCCACCCCCATGCTTCACAGTAGGTATGGTGTTCTTTGGATGCAACTCAGCATTCTTTGTCGTCCAAACACGACGAGTTGAGTTTTTACCAAAAATATCTATTTTGGTTTCATCTGACCATATGACATTCTCCCAATCCTCTTCTGGATCATCCAAATGCACTCTAGCAAACTTCAGACGGGCCTGGACTTGTACTGGCTTAAGCAGGGGGACACGTCTGGCACTGCAGGATTTGAGTCCCTGGCGGCGTAGTGTGTTACTGATGGTAGGCTTTGTTACTTTGGTCCCAGCTCTCTGCAGGTCATTCACTAGGCACGTTCTTGTGATCATTTTGACCCCACGGGGTGAGATCTTGCGTGGAGCCCCAGATCGAGGGAGATTATCAGTGGTCTTGTATGTCTTCCATTTCCTAATAATTGCTCCCACAGTTGATTTCTTCAAACCAAGCTGCTTACCTATTGCAGATTCAGTCTTCCCAGCCTGGTGCAGGTCTACAATTTTGTTTCTGGTGTCCTTTGACAGCTCTTTGGTCTTGGCCATAGTGGAGTTTGGAGTGTGACTGTTTGAGGTTGTGGACAGGTGTCTTTTTATACTGATAACAAGTTCAAACAGGTGCCATTAATACAGGTAAAGAGTGGAGGACAGAGGAGCCTCTTAAAGAAGAAGTTACAGTTCTGTGAGAGCCTGAAATATTGCTTGTTTGTAGGTGACCAAATACTTATTTTCCACCATAATTTGCAAGTAAATTCATTAAAAATCCTACAATGTGATTTTCTGGATTTTTTTCCCTCAATTTGTCTGTCATAGTTGACGTGTACCTATGATGAAAATTACAGGCCTCTCTCATCTTTTTAAGTGGGAGAACATGCACAATTGGTGGCTGACTAAATACTTTTTTTCCCCACTGTATGCTCTGGACTACTACATATCTACTGTGTCTTTACATCTCTGGGTAGAAATTGCCCAGATCTTGTATCAGTTTACCCTCCCCAAATCCTAACCTTAACCATTAGGGGAAATGCTAAACTGACCCAATATCAGTGTTTAGGGGCAATTTTATCTTACATGCTAAGTGCCCACTAGTTTCCCTCTCTTTCTGTACTTCAACAGCCATGCATGCGCCCTCCAGTGGCCATACGGTGAAACTGAAACTCAATTCATTTCCATGTTGAAGGGATTATGGATTATATATTTAGGGTAATTATCACTACTGTGCTGTACAGGAAGAGATGGCCCTCCTCTTTATTCATCTCCACGCCAACACAAGGCAGATGTTTATTTATGTGGATTTATTTATTCTAATTTTATTGCCCATTTGTGTTAAATCCAAGACTATTTCTAATCTGTCCCAGTGGGGCTGGTTATTTGTTTGTGTTGATCACAGCTAGTGGGTGTCTAGGGTAAAGTTAAACACGAATTAATAAACTGTTGTTCCTGAACTGAATGTTAAATATTGCCTGGTTAAACATGCAGGGGGGTCTAGGGCCAGGCTATTTTTATGGCACCTTGTTTCATTCATATAACTGTGTTAGGAGGTGCAATAGGCTAGCAGGACAAGCATACAAGATATAGTAAGGATGAGTGTGTGTGTGTGTGTGTGATTGGAAGGGGGGGGGGGGGGGTATATCCATGAGATAAGACCCCTACACCAGTCCCCCTCATGCCCCCCTTCTCCCATCCCCAAACCCAAGGAGTGAGTCCCTCTTCTAAGGCCCCGTCTAGACAAGCTGTCCCCCTCTGTTTTTAGGACAGGGGACACTGGGGAAATGCGAGGATTAGGATATGACCCTCTGACAGAGATACAGTATTTAACACAAATACAATCCTTCTGCTGTCAAATAAATCCTAACCAAGATGTCTTTAATCCTTGATGTTCTGGTTTTCTAAAATCATATCTGGTTAATGGATAGCAGGAAATGGGGTCAGTGGAAGGCCTTTATGATTGGTGATGTGAACAGACTGTGTTTATACTATGGTTAAATCATGACTGTGATATTTAATTTTAGCTCCACAGCTACCTAACAGATGTCATTACTCAGTCTGACACACAGAAATAGAATCGGAAAATAATCTATTCTCTGACAGAGTGAATAAAATAGGATAGGCAGAAGCATCAGAAATGGTATACCGTATATGAGTGACTCATCTCTGGGTCCTTTGCAGTGTTATTGCTACAACCTATATTTTACACAGGACATCTACACTTACATATAGGTCCAAGGGTCAGCAGCGTGAGTAGGTTTCCCATTGTCTCCAGCTCCAGGAAGTGACATCAGAGACGGGAAGCAGAGCGGTGAAGGTAAAGGGGGGGCAGCAGACACATATGTGACTGTGAAGTGACGGGCAGAGGAAGGAAACAGGGGGCCTACTGGGACTGTGAGCCACTGTTTATTTCCCAGTCTGTCTGTCTCCCAGATTGGGGGTAGAGTGCTGGGAAGAGGTGGGGCGGAGAGAGGGTGGTGGGTGCAGCACAGCGGGGATGTCTTCCGACTGAGGAATGTGTACCACTGCCAAGCAGTTATAGCAACAGTTGAATTACCTGGATGTGATGCACATGTTACGGCTCAGTAGGGGGGGGGATTAATATGTTGGATACATTGTGCATTTATACAACCTCAGATTGTGCTATGAGATTAGTGTGTGTGTGTGTACATTTTCTGGACTAATGCCAATATGATGTACCTTGGCAGGGGTGTACCAGTCCATTTTTTTATTTTTTTTTATTTTTTTAGTCATTTAGCAGACGCTCTTATCCAGAGCAACTTACAGGAGCAATTAGGGTTAAGTGCCTTGCTTAAGGGCACATCAACAGATTTTTCACCTAGTCGGCTCGGGGATTAGAACCAGCGACCTTTCGGTTACTGGCACAACGCTCTTACCCACTAAGCTACCTGCCGCCCCAACCCATCACATCTAGTGCAGGGTACACAAGCTGGTGACACTGCTGGAGGCTCTGAACCATGACTCCAGTGAGTCACTCTCTCTAGAGTCACAGCACAGCCGGCCAAACGCCCTCCACAGCCTCGACCTTGACCTTAGCCTCAGCCCCAGACATAACCTTAGCCCCAGCCTCAGCCCCAGCACTGAGTCTAATCTGTCTTTACAGACATATACAGTTATTATATATGTCTGACAGGGAGTTTCTCATCCATTCTCTATCTGGCTGAACAAACCTGGAGATGAAAGGCGAGGAATGAGTGAGATGGGCAGCTGCAGAGAAGAGGGGGATTATAATGATATGGAGTAAGGAGAGAGGGAGTAAGGAGAGAGGGAGTAAGGAGAGAGGGAGCGAGGGAGCGTGGGGGAGGCTAGAGGAAGGGTGGAAGAGAGCAGAATGAAGACAGGCAGCTAGAGGAAAAGGGAATGGCAGGGGTGAGGAAAGAGGTTGGGCAGTAGACCAGGGAAAGGGGATGTGGATGGTTGGGGGAGGGGTGGAAGGGCACAGGAGTTTGAGGAAATTGTCAGTAGAAGTGACCTAGTAGGGGCTGGGGGAGAGGGAGAGGGCGGCTGGGAGGAATTTTAGCAGAGGCGTGGAGAGAGCCCTGTGCCACCTGCAATAACAGACCAGCCTAAATACTCTAACCAGTGGCACTAACACAATACCATCGTAGGGGTTTCACCACAAAAGGACACCACCATTTGTGATATTTCTGTGTATTTTACTACATGGTTTATTCACAGTATCCACATACATTTATGAAGTCCAGTCAACAAAACTACACCATGCCTGCCTGCCTCTGTACCAGTCTTGACTGCAGGTTAGCTTTTTTCATCATGAATCTTGTACTGGAGGCAGCTCTGCAGAGTGGTCACTAGCTGGCACAGACACAAAGTCATACAATCTGACAATAAACCTAACCCTAAACTTAACCACACTGCTAACCCTAATTCCTAATTCAAACCTTAAATTAAGCCCCAAAAGTTCATTTTAGTTTCCATAAATGTTTACAATATAGCCAATTTTGACTTTGCAGCTGGCCAATCTATCGGATATCAGGAGTTGTAACCAAAATTATTTTCCAATCTTTTTTTCAAATTTTCCAATCTCGCTAGCTAACAAGCTTGGGTGTGCAGAGCAGCACTATAATTAAAAACACGTCTTACCTTTTTGTAGTTAATAAATCCAATGTTGAAAAAGTTAATCCATTCTATTAAACATCTCTCCCTAATTTCTGAATCATGTTTGTAATGTAATCAGTAGGCTACAGTAACCTATGCTTCAGAGGGGAGGGGCAGGTAGCCTACACACACATGCACACCCACTGGCAGAGATTTCCAGCTGGCAGGCAGAAGCTGGAGTACGTTTCTGAGTAACAGAGTGAAGGCTTTGCATAGGTTCTTTGTTGCGATTTTTGTGGGACTGAAAAGAATAATGCCCGGAACTCAAAATAACGTTATTAACCGGTTCCTATGCTTTTAAAATAAAGGTTCTGTTCCGGAACAGTACAGATCACTTTTGTTTCCGGTTCGAGTTCTGTTCCTCAAATAATGTAGTTATTTTCCGGTTTTATTTTCTATTCCATGAACCGTTTCAAACCCATGGCAGAAATCACTCAGGTTTGCCTCCAGGACAAGACTCATCCCAATGAACGTCAACCTGCGTCTTGACTGGTCAGCTGTCTCCCCCTCTCCATGCCAGTTGTCCAGCCAAACAAAGAGTGGGCCCCCCTGCCTCACGCCTCTACTCCTCCGTACTGAGAGTGGGGAATTTATGGCTCACAGTGGAATCTGGACATGATGGGGTCACCACCCTGCACTCCTTCCCACAGCCTTACCCCCTTCAAAGGAGTGCCCCAGGATCCTCTGTGTCAACAGGCAGCACAGCCACGACAGACCAGGATGTTACTTACTGCAGTCTATCTCAAACACTCTATGGGACATGGCACTCAGACATACACACAAGTTTCTATGTTACGAAGATGACTGTATGATCACTCAGAAGGATCTCTCAAAAAGTGTCTATCTCAAACACTTACACACACACACTTCATTATCATGTCATTGTATTTACAGTGAGCACCATAATTCATTTTTTTGTTATTTTGGTTCTGTACTCTAGCACTTTGAGTTTGAAAGGATACAATGACAAGCTTTTGTACATGGTCCCCCCATTTTCGGGCATCAAAAAACATTGGACAGTTTAACATAATGTAGAATAAAGTAATCATTGTTAATATTTGGTCGCATAACCTTTGCATGCAATGACTGCTTGAAGTCTGCGATGCATCGACATCACCAGACGCTGGGTATCTTCCCTGGTGATGCTTTGCCAGGCCTGTACTGCAGCCATCTTCAGTTCCTGCTTGTTTCGGGGACTTATTGCCTTCAGTCTCCTCTTCAGCATGTAAAATGCATGTTCAATTGGATTCAGATCCGGTGATTGACTCGGCCAGTCAAGGATTTTCCAAAAACCCCTTCGTTGCTCTAGCAGTATGTTTAGGGTCATTGTCTTGTTGCATGATGAAGTGCCATCCAATGAGTTTGGAGGCATTTGGTTTTATCTGAGCAGATAAAATATTTCTGTGGACTTCAGAATTCATTGTTCTATTCTGTCTGCAGTCACATCATCGATGAAGACAAGTGAGCCTGTTCCACTGGCAGCCATACAGGCCCAAGCCATAACACCCCCTCCACCATGTTTCACGGATGAGGTGGTATGCTTTGGATCATGGGCATTTCTTTTTTTTCTCCACACTTTCCTCTTTCCATCACTCTGGTACATGTTAATCTTTGCCTCATCTGTCCACGATACTTTTTTCCAGAACTCTTGGGGCTCTTTTAGGTGCTTTTTAGCTAAATGGAATCTCGCCTTTCTGTTCTTCAGGCTTATCAGTGGTTTGCATCTTGTAGTGTACCCTCTGTAGTCCTGCTGGTGTAGTCTCCTACATATGGTAGACTTTGACACATCTACACCTGCATCCAGGAGAGTGTTTTTGATCTGTTGGGCTGTTGTCAGGGGGGGTTTCTTCACCATAGAGTATTCTCCGGTCATCCACTACAGTGGTCTTCCTCGGTCTACCGGGTCTTTTGACATAATTGAGTTCACAGTTTTTTTCTTTTCTTGTTAATGATGAACCAAACTGTTGACTTGGGCATGGCCAGGGTTTTTGCAATGTTCCTGATTGATTGATTTTCATTTCTGAGCCTTATGACGGCCAGCTTCATTTGCATCGACACTGCTGTCCCCTGTAGCTCAGTTGGTAGAGCATGGCGCTTGCAACGCCAGGGTTGTGGGTTCGTTTCCCACGGGGGGCCAGTATGAAAATGTATGCACTCACTAACTGTAAGTCGCTCTGGATAAGAGCATCTGCTAAATGACTAAAATGTAAATGTAAAATGCTGTCTTCCTTATGTTGTCACACCCCAACAACAACCTCCAAAGGCAATAGCAAAGTCTAGAATCAATACTATTCATCAACAGCTCTCTTGCATTCACTAACGAAACAAATGAATACACCTGCCTAACGACATACATCTGTGAAGCCAATTTAACAAATACTTGTAGTACCTTAAAATGGGGGGACCATGTAAAATGGGGGGACCATGTACAGAAGGTGCTGTCATTTCTAAACGGTTCATCTGAAAATACCCTCAAATTAAAGCTGACAGTCTGCACTTCACCCTCATTGTCATTGTATCCTTTCATACTCAAAGTGCTAGAGTACAGAACCAAAATAACAAACAAATGGTCACTATCCAATGAATGATGGTGCTCACTGTATTTAGCCAGGACCCACCACTCAGTAACATTTGCCCCAAACACATACACACACATACACATACACATACCACACACTTGAACTCATCCACATTGATCGGAGACCCATGCCTCCATCTCTCCCACTCCACTCTTACAGAGCACATTTTGTGTTGTGTGACCAAGACAGCTATAATGGTCTTCAATTATTATATTTGAGATGGGGTCAGAGTTTAGGTTTCTGTGTATATTAGATCAACAGAGAGTGAGAGCGAGCGAGAGTGAGAGAGAGGGACAGAGAAAGAGGGAGAGACGACTTGGCTGGACTGGAACATTGTGTCCATTCAGCTCTTAGCAGTGCTACAGATACAGTCCAGGCAGCAGCACTAAATGTAATTGTGTCAGATGGAGGGCTAAGAGAGGGAGAGAAGGAGAGAGCGAGAGAGGGCTACTGTGGTGTGACAGGCCTGACACAGTAGCAGTGTGTGCTAATGTGGCACTGCACACTGAGGAGGCCCACTGTGAATGATGTTGAAAGGATATGGCAACAAAGCTGAGAGCAAACAAAGGTGTGGTGTGTCATACAATTACTCACACAGAAAGGAGGGCTTCAATCTCAGGACTAGAGGGAACTGGAGTGAAAAAGTGATGTGAAAAGAGGAGAGGGGATGAGACATCAGTCCGAGGGGGTGAGAACAGCGATGGGACAGGCCTTGAGACGAGGAGTGTGAGTGTAGATATTCCAGCTAAATGGAGTGACCGGAATTGATTGTAACATACAGTGAGTGCAGAGACACGGGACTGTGAACTGGTCCACAGTGATAGCTAGCATTGCATATATATATATATATATATATATATATATATATATATATATATATATATATATATATATATATATATATATATATATTTTTTTTTTTTTTCATTTGATCAAGTTTGGCACAGTTGGAATCTCGTTAATGCGTCGGTTGGTTGGTTCTGGGTAGGACCGCGAGCCGACCCCGTGAACGGGCAGCGGCGAGCGGCCAGCAGCATTGGTGGGGCCCAGCCCAGGGGGGTTTGAGATGGGGCGCAGTGGAGCGAGTAAACGTGATGAACGTTGATTGTTTGTGGGTTACCCTCCCAAGTGCTCCCTCTGCTGTGTGTTGTTATGTAATGACTGCCGGGGAGGGCTGATTGTCTTTTGGCGCTCTCCCCCTATACACCCCCCTGGAGGAGAGAGATAGGGGTGTCAGCACCCATCAGCATCAAACTCTGTCTCGCTCAGTCGACCACAGGGACCCTCTCTGGGCCTTGGGCTGTGTGCCAATGACTAAGGCTGTCCAACAGACCCAGAGAGAGAGAAGAGAGGGAGGGGGCGAGTGGTATAACTCCAGACAGATATACATACTGTACAGCGCTCAGACCTACAATAGTGTAGTAAGTACAGTTGAAGTCGGAAGTTTACATACACCTTAGCCAAATAGATTTAAACTCAGTTTTTCACAATTCCTGACATTTAATCCTAGTAGAAATTCCCTGTCTTAGGTCAGTTAGGATCACCGCTTTATTTTAAGAATGTGAAATGTCAGAATAATAGAGAGAGAATTATTTATTTCAGGTTTTATTTCTTTCATCACATTCCCAGTGGGTCAGAAGTTTACATACACTCAATTAGTATTTGGTAGCATTGCCTTTAAATTGTTTAACTTGGGTCAAACGTTTCAGGTAGCCTTCCACAAGCTTCCCACAATAAGTTGGGTGAATTTTGGCCCATTCCTCCTGACAGAGCTGGTGTAACAGTCAGGTTTGTAGGCCTCCTTGCTCGCACATGCCTTTTCAGTTCTGCCCACAAATGTTCTATAGGATTGAGGTCAGGGCTTTGTGATGGCCACTCCTATACCTTGACTTTGTTGTCTTTAAGCCATTTTGCCACAACTTTGGAAGTATGCTTGGGGTCATTGTCCATTTGGATGGGGTTGTTGTCCATTTGGAAGACCCATTTGCGACCAAGCTTTAACTTCCAGACTGATGTCTTGAGATGTTTCTTCAATATATCCACATAATTTTCCTTCCTCATGATGCCATCTATTTTGTGAAGTGCACCAGTCCTTCCTGCAGCAAAGCACCCTCACAGCATGATGCTGCAACCCCCTTTTTCCTCCAAACATAACGATGGTCATTATGGCCAAACAGTTCTATTTTTGTTTCATCAGACCAGAGGACATTTTTCCAAAAAGTACGATCTTTGTCCCCATGTGCAGTTGCAAACCGTAGTCTGTCTTTTTTTATGGCGGTTTTGGAGCAGTGGCTTCTTCCATGCTGAGCGGCCTTTCAGGTTATGTCAATATAAGACTCATTTTACTGTGGATATAGATACTTTTGTACCTGTTTCCTCCAGCATCTTCACAAGGTCCTTTGCTGTTGTTCTGGGATTGATTTGCACTTTTCGCACCAAAGTATGTTTATCTCTAGGAGACAGAATTCGTCTCCTTCCTGAACGGTATAATAATATAATAATATAATATATAATAATATGCCATTTAGCAGACGCTTTTATCCAAAGCGACTTACTGTCATGCGTGCATAAATGTTTTGTGTATGGGTGGTCCCGGGGATCGAACCCACTACCTTGGCGTTACAAGCGCCGTGCTCTACCAGCTGAGCTACAGAGGACCACCCATGGTGGTGCTGCGTGGTCCCATGGTGTTTATACTTGCGTACTATTGTTTGTACATATGAACGTGATACCTTCAGGCGTTTGGAAATTGCTTCCAAGGATGAACCAGACTTGTGGAGGTCTACAATTTTTTTTCTGATGTCTTGGCTGATTTCTTTTGATTTTCCCATGATGTCAAGCAAAGAGGCACTGAGTTTGAAGGTAGGCCTTGAAATACATCCACAGGTACACCTCCAATTGACTCAAATGATGTCAATTAGCCTATCAGAAGCTTCTAAAGCCATGACATCATTTTCTGGAATTTTCAAAGCTGTTTAAAGGCACAGTCAACTTAGTGTATGTAAACTTCTGACCCACTGGAATTGCGATACAGTGAATTATAAGTGAAATAATCTGTCTGTAAACAATTGTTGGAAAAATTACTTGTGTCATGCACAAAGTAGATGTCCTAACCGACTTGTCAAAACTATAGTTTGTTAACAAGAAATGTGTGGAGTGGTTGAAAAAAAGAGTTTTAATGACTCCAACCTAAGTTTATGTAAACTTCCGACTTCAACTGTACATCACTAACACCAGGGGTACAACTTTGGTTTTAGAAGTGGGGGGGGGGGCATATATATATATATATATATATATATATATATCTCTATATATATATATATATATATCTCTATATATATATATATATATATCTCTATATATATATACAGTGAGGGGAAAAAGTATTTGATCCCCTGCTGATTTTGTAAGTTTGCCCACTGACAAAGACATGATCAGTCTATAATTTTAATGGTAGGTTTATTTGAACAGTGAGAGACAGAACGACAACAAAAAAATCCAGAAAAACGCATGTCAAAAATGTTATAAATTGATTTGCATTTTAATGAGGGAAATAAGTATTTGACCCCTCTGCAAAACATGACTTAGTACTTGGTGGCAAAACCCTTGTTGGCAATCACAGAGGTCAGACGTTTCTTGTAGTTGGCCACCAGGTTTGCACACATCTCAGGAGGGATTTTGTCCCACTCCTCTTTGCAGATCTTCTCCAAGTCATTAAGGTTTCAAGGCTGACGTTTGGCAACTCGAACCTTCAGCTCCCTCCACAGATTTTCTATGGGATTAAGGTCTGGAGACTGGCTAGGCCACTCCAGGACCTTAATGTGCTTCTTCTTGAGCCACTCCTTTGTTGCCTTGGCCATGTGTTTTGGGTCATTGTCATGCTGGAATACCCATCCACGACCCATTTCCAATATCCTGGCTGAGGGAAGGAGGTTCTCACCCAAGATTTGTCGGTACATGGCCCCGTCCATCGTCCTTTTGATGCAGTGAAGTTGTCCTGTCCCCTTAGCAGAAAAACACCCCCAAAGCATAATGTTTCCACCTCCATGTTTGACGGTGGGGATGGTGTTCTTGGGGTCATAGGCAGCATTCCTCCTCCTCCAAACACGGCGAGTTGAGTTGATGGCAAAGAGCTCGATTTTGGTCTCATCTGACCACAACACTTTCACCCAGTTCTCCTCTGAATCATTCAGATGTTCATTGACAAACTTCAGACGGGCCTGTATATGTGCTTTCTTGAGCAGGGGGACCTTGCGGGCGATGCAGGATTTCAGTCCTTCACGGCGTAGTGTGTTACCAATTGTTTTCTTGGTGACTATGGTCCCAGCTGCCTTGAGATCATTGACAAGATCCTCCCGTGTAGTTCTGTGCTGATTCCTCACCGTTCTCATGATCATTGCAACTCCACAAGGTGAGATCTTGCATGGAGCCCCAGGCCGAGGGAGATTGACAGGTCTTTTGTGTTTCTTCCATTTGCGAATAATCGCACCAACTGTTGTCACCTTCTCACCAAGCTGCTTGGCGATGGTCTTGTAGCCCATTCCAGTCTTGTGTAGGTCTACAATCTTGTCCCTGACATCCTTGGAGAGCTCTTTTGTCTTGGCCATGGTGGAGAGTTTGGAATCTGATTGATTGATTGCTTCTGTGGACAGGTATCTTTTATACAGGTAACAAGCTGAGATTAGGAGCACTCCCTTTAAGAGTGTGCTCCTAATTTCAGCTCATTACCTGTATAAAAGACACCTGGGAGCCAGAAATCTTTCTGATTGAGAGAGGGTCAAATACTTATTTCCCTCATTTAAAATGCAAATCAATTTATAACATTTTTGACATGCGTTTTTCTGGATTTTTGTTGTTGTTATTCTGTCTCTCACTGTTCAAATAAACCTACCATTAAAATTATAGACTGATCATTTCTTTGTCAGTGGGCAAACGTACAAAATCAGCAGGGGTTGAAATACTTTTTTCCCTCACTGTGTGTATATATATATATGTATATGTATATGTGTATGCATGTATGTATATTTTTATCCAGTCGGATAAACATTCCAAACAGCCTACCCGACCGCTCGGAGGCGTCCGCATGGTCCTAAAGCACACCGTTGCCTCGTTTTGTATCACATTCCAATGATAAAACTGGGGGCGACAAAAATGCAATTTCAGAATGTGGGGGGGGGGGGGACGGACATGTCCCGTCCCCAGTGAAAGTTGCGCCCCTGACTAACACACTACAGTACAATAGTAAATAAGTGACTCCTGTCTCCATAGTAACAATGTAGTAGTAAGCAAAATCCAAATCTGCCCACTCAAACACCTGATAGACCAACTTCGTCACAGAAAGCTCACAGTGGCTCCTTGGCTGGGTGTATTCTTGCTCTGACTCAGTCTCACCCTCATCAATAATAGAGGGGACATTTTGCTGGGCTGACAGGCCAGTTTACTTCTCGTGGAGAAACCCAGACAGTGGAGTGCTGTAGCACTGTATCACCCGACACAGAGCACATACAAGTGATTTACTCCTGTGTCTGGTTGAGCAGAAAACACATGTCACATTGTCATCTCTGGTCAGAGATCGGGGGCTGCATCCCAAATTGCACCCTATTCCCTATGGGCCCTGGTCAAAAGTAGTGCATTACATAGGACAGGGTGCCATTTGAGACGCAGCCAGAGAGAGCCTACAGACAGGGGACACGGAATAGTTCAGCTCACCAGCTGCTATGGCCCTCACGCTCTCTGACCTCCCACCACTGACCTTAATGCTGCAACCCACCCTAGTCCCATATCTCCCCTCCTTACCCCCTCCTCCTCATATCCCCTCACTCAGGGACCACGTGACCCCTCCAGACAGCACCATCTGCCCACCCTGCTCTGCTCTCCCACCTTATGAGCACAATCTCCTAGATAAGACCCTGGTCTCTCACTCTCCCATGGAGGACTCCGACTGACCAGCTATAGACTGACCCTCTGGCAGCAGTATGGAGCAATGGGTGTCTAAAATGTGTTCACTAATAGGGCCTCACCGAAGCCTCAGACTCTCCATAGATATGTTTGGAAGTGAGCTCAGGTGGAAGTAGTTGAAGGTCATGGTGAATTCAAGATGTGTGTTCAGGTGCTGAGCTGCCCTTGACAAGGCTGGTGTATCAACACAAGGTGGGTGAGGGGGGTCTGCAGCCATGTGGAGGAAGGGAGGAGGAGAGGAAGGCAGGGAGGGCAGCTGTGCATGGGAAGTATCTTTCTCCCTGTGACTCGACTCTGTTTCCCCAGGCAGCCAGGCAGGCAGGCGGCTTTGAAGTGGCTCTCCTTAGCCTGCTCCCTGCACCCCTCTCCAGAGTGTAATAGCAGCCACATGGGCCCCCAGCTTTGAGCCACGTCTCAACCCCACCATATTTCTCCTTACACCAACAAACTCATTGCACTCTTTCCCCCTCGGCCCTATTTGTTCTCAATCATTCTCTGCTTAAGTTATTGTCTCTCTTTCTTTTCTACCCTTTCTGTTCTTTACTCCTCTTTATGGTCAATATCTGTCCAGAACACATGTAATAACATTGTTTTGCACTTTAAGAATGGAAAGCATAGCATACAGAACTGTAGAATAACAATACTATCTGAGATTGGATGTGGTTGTGGTTTAGATTGGGAGTGACCTAGTTATTTCTGTAATTTCTTGTCATCTCTGGTCAGAGGTGACTTAAATAACCATCTGTGGTTCCTGTCAATGCAATAACTTCCTGTGACTGTTTCTATTTATTTACACCTACAAATGTACTAATCTGTCTATTCTGCAACCTAATGGACTATAAATACCACTTTAGTCACACTTCCCCCAAATTCCCATCCATACAGTATGCAATGATCTATCTTAGGCATTTACCAGAAACTGTTTGTTTCTCTCAACCCATGCATCACTAGGCAACAGCTCCATGCTGACTCACCTTCATATGAACCTTAATTTCTCCCCTTGTATTTTTGCCCAAGTCTATCTCTGTATCTGGGTACAAAAGGGCTTTGTTTAAATGGCATTGGAACGCCGTGGCATGCGCGCCCCCCACGCGTCACGGTTTCAGAAGAGACAGAGGGAGCCCGTACGCTCCTTTACTGCATGCCGAGTGCACGGTAATGGAAGGCAGGCGCTTTGCTCAATCGGCGCGCAGATTTTCCCAACGCGCCCTCAGCCTGCTTGTCTCAGTTTAACAGGCAGGCTGAGCAAGAGAGGGATTTACGCTGAGCCAGTCTGGCAGAGGAGGGAGAGCGACACCAACCAAACAGCCCAAACAACGGAAAAGAGGGGGGTTGGAAAGGAAGGAAATTGGATAGGTGAATGCCTCAGAGCATCGCCACCAGACTAGGCTATAATAGTCTGTTCTTTACAGACTATTCTGTATTTGCAGAGTTTTATATTATTTTGTAACCTCTTATAGCAACAAATCGCACTCTCCTTTTTACTGCTCAACAATCCCAGCTGTCCAATGAATGGAGTTGCTTTCTGCCTTGTTGGAATCCCACCCTACCCAGAGAACGAAGTAAGTGATCGACCCCACTGTGTCATCGATGTATTCTCGTAGCCTATGTTTTGTCTTCAACATTTACCTCAGAAGCTCTTGCATTGGGCTATCTGGTTGGTCAGAGAGCATGATTTCATAAGAGGATTAGTCCACGTCGCTACTGTTTACACACACAGACATATGATACAGAAAACCCGTCATTTCAACGAGTTCTCTGCAACGTTGTCCACACACCAACATTTGAATGTGTTCTCTGCTGGTGTTGATTGTTTACTTTGCTAGAACGCCAACTGTGGTCAATGTCCGAGAGAAAAAACTTAAATTGCTCCCTTGCGAATTGCGATTTCAAGGCCACACTGACTGACACTGACGCTGGGACGAAATAATGTAATTTTGTCTGTCTGACCATTGAATGGAGCTGTCAAACTCGGGACGGACGTCCGGCACAGGGATGGAACTCACGTCATTATCCAACGATACCCGCCATACCCAGATAACGGTTTTAATTGGCAATTTAATCAACCCTTTTAGAAGTTTTTCGGTTTGTTGAAGTTTGTTTCCATTTCAAGTAGTTGACATGATTGGTTAATCAAATTAACTCACAAACGTGTTAAAAATCATTATTGAGCTTTAATCTTAGGACTCTCTTCCCCTGTCTTTCCGGTTAGTTTTCCTGCAAGTCTTTCCCTATCTACTTTGGGTATTCAAGGACATGTGTTCCCTCTCCAAAATGTTTCTGTAGCCACTTGATAAAGCCAGACAAAGCTGTGTACAATGTAACGGTTTCTAGATGAGTTGTTACTTTGAACTCCACCTGTTGCAACATAGTATCCCAGCAATGGCCAACTGAACACATTGAATTAGAGACTTGCCTTCTAAATGACTTTTTATGACCACAGACACAAAAAAACAGTTTGCCAATGTATGCATACAAACTATGTAGTTGTTTGCTTTGCAGAAAGCTGTCGAAATAAAGGCTTGTATGTTTCATTTAAAGCCCAAAGAGTACAGTTGTAGTCCTATTGGTGGATAACCTCTGATAACCTCCACACATTATTGTCCCATGTTTGCAACGCTGTCCATCCCTACATCCAGTGTTGTGGTTGAGGCCTCTGAGGGTGGTGTGACATTGCTCAGCTATGAGATAAGAGCAGAGGTTGTCAACTGGGCCTCCCAGGTGGTCTGTTTTTGGAAGAGAAGGGCTCTGTGTTGCTGTTTGTATGTCCTGGCTTGGCCGCAGAGGGCTGTGTCTGGGGGAATCTGTTTTTATTTAGCCTCACAAGGCCTTTGACACTGTCTGGCGCCTCTGTGTGTGTGTATGTGTGGTCTATCTCATGTGTTTGTGACACAGTGTTTCACAACATCACCTGGGTCTTATCAACTTCTGCTTTCAAACTTGGCATCTCCTTACTCCCTACGTCTCCCTACTTTTCTGTTCCATAGGCTGCTAATCTGAAGCACTCCTTGCTGCTCTTGCTTCCTCCTGCAAACTTTATTTTCCCTAATAAATTTTCCTCAAAACAAGACAATTATTTTGTTAATGAGACTAGTTTGATTACATTGGGACAAAGTTGTAGGAAGAAAATAAAAGATAAGGTTATAAGCACCTTATAAACACTTCAAGCTTCAAGTTCCTTGGTGTCCACATCACCAACGAACTATCATGGTCCAAACACACCAAGACAGTCGTGAAGAGGGCACGACAAAGCCTATTCCCCCTCAGGAGACTGAAAAGATTTGGCATGGGTCCTCAGATCCTCAAAAAATTCTACAGCTGCACCATCGAGAGCATCCTGACTGGTTGCATCACCGCCTAGTATGGCAACTGCTTGGCCTCCGACCGCAAGGCACTACAGAGGGTAGTGCGTACGGCCCAGTACATCACTGGGGCCAAGCTTCCTGCCATCCAGGACCTCTATACCAGGCGGTGTCAGAGGAAGGCCCTCAAAATTGTCAAAGACTCCAGCCACCCTAGTCATAGACTGTTCTCTCTGCTACCGCACGGCAAGCGGTACCGGAGTGCCAAATCTAGGTCCAAAAGACTTCTCAACAGCTTCTACCCCCAAGCCATAAGACTCCCGAACAGCTAATCATGGCTACCCGGACTATTTGCACTGCCCCCCCACCCCATCCTTTTTACGCTGCTGCTACTCTGTTAATTATTTATGCATAGTCACTTTAACTCTACCCACATGTACATATTACTTCAACTACCTCAACTAGCCGGTGCCCCCGCACATTGACTCTGCACCGGTACCCCCCTGTATATATAGCCTCCCTACTGTTCTTTTATTTTACTTCTGCTCTTTTTTTCTCAACACTTTTTTTGTTGTTGTTTTATTTTTACTTTTTTTGTTAAAAATAAATGCACTGTTGGTTAAGGGCTGTAAGTAAGCATTTCACTGTAATGTCTGCACCTGTTGTATTCGGCGCATGTGACCAATACAATTTGATTTGATGTTCTAACTTTCCCCCCATATCAGCAGTGATGATGTCCTACATTTAAAGGTCCTAACAGTCAGCACATGACCCTGGTCACAGCCATAGCCTCCTGCCCCAACTTCAGACCTGACCCCTGCCCCACCCTACGATCAGACCTCATCCCACCTCTAACCCTGACACTAGTGTCAAGCCCCAATCCTGGAGTACTCCCTGGAGAGGGAGATTGAGATGCCATTTTGTTTTTAGAGACTCTTCTGAAGGCCAACAAGCGTTCTGTTACCACAGAGCTTGGTGTTTGTCTGTCTGAGTGTAAGGAGGGGAGAAGTGGACCTGCGTGCTTCCCCTCCCCTGGTCAGGCAGCCTGGCCTGATTGAACACTGATTCAATTAAGAGCAAACCGACCAGCAGAAAAAAGAGCAAAGAGGGCGTGGGAAGAAATCCAACATTACATTTGTTTTCGGTGGCCGTTTGAATTTGAAAATATAGGCCACAGTCTGAGGAGTCTGTTGTCAGTCGGCTCAGTGTGGAGTCTGATTGGAGTCTGCTGGGCGTGGCAGTTGGAGTAGGACAGTTCTGACGTCCAGTGGGACTGCTTGTTGTTTGCAGGGCCGGATGGTTGGTTGTTGCAGTGATGTGAATGCTGTAGCTGGAATCAATAGGGATGACTACATTACAGGGGGGTGGATGGCTGGGTGGGCCAGAGGCAGGCCCATTAAGACCCAGAGCGCATTGCGTCATGTGATGCTACAGTTTATTGATAGGAAATATGAGAGTCCTGTTATGAAAATCATCTCTGCTGCTAAGCCAATCAATGATGCAGCTGCCCTTGTGTTACAGTAACACGTGGTTCCCATTGGGTTCTGTGCATGTCATGTAGGCATATGCTTTCTTCCTTTCATATATGTATCTGAGGAACACTTTCCATTATGGTGTCTGTACGCTCACTAGTTGATAACCATCAACATAACAATATTTTAACCGCTATGTTATAACAGTTTATACATCTGAAAGAAACAATCTATAAACTAATAGTTAAAGTAAAGTGTTACTGAAGTATCAGTAAAATCTTTTTTAAAAGCCCCTCTCTCTTTTGCACATAAGAGTAGAGCATCAAACTGCAGTGCTCAAATGGGCCTGCCGATTCAGCTGATCCTAGATCAGTCACGTGAGTCAGGTCCCAGACCTCAGACACCAGAGGCATGCTGATTCAGCTGTTCCAGCATCATTTCCTGGTCAGAGCCGTTTCTCAGGATCAAAAGTGCAGTGTGTGAGGCTGCAGAGGAAAAAACCCCTATCCAGGATGATTATTAGCAGATGCCTTCACCACCTAGGAAAATGTTACATCAAGACAATGAATTTCCCTACAAGTTGTAAATCTAAGCATTTACAAACTTCTTATGTACTGCTTATAAATGCAGTGTATGGGTTATGCATGTGTTCTTGTGGGTACCATTCAAAAGGTCAAGTATAATGCAACCCAGGTTGAATATACTTCAAGCAAATCCTATTTGTTGTCATGTGTCCAGTGTGTCCATCCGTGTTGAAGTGATTGCATGGGAAAGAGGGCAGTGGGTAACATTTCACATGGGGGTGGAGGGAGAGAGAGGGGAGAGCGAGTAAGCCCAGTGTTACAGAGTGGCCTGTGCTGTGTGAGTCCATTTAACACGGCTACGACGTCTCTCACACCTTAACACCAGCACACCGCCCCTCAGGCATTCCTCAAGGCCTCTACGGCAGACAGAAACGGCATACCACTGCACTGCACTGCACACACTCACACCTCACCTCTACAATCATTAACCTACACTGGGAGAGTGGGTGAGTGTGTGGATACTTTAATCTCCCAGACACGTACAGAAGTACAGGTGCACACAGTGTACTAATAATATAGATGCATTCTAGAATGTCTACATACAAACAGACTCATAGTCATTCATTCTACACATTCTCCAATGTGTATGTATACTGCTGCAGCCCTAGGCTGTATTGAACAGTGTGTACTGCTTCTAAGCTTGATGTGGTGACAGTGACAGAAGAGCATGGGAGAGAGAAATGCTGTTGTTTTGAATGCTTCACTAGCATGTAGCTACATTTTGAAGTGGAGAGTGAGAACCATGCCGCGCATTTACGCTGCACATGGCTTAAATGTCGCAAGCATTCCTATCCCAGGTCTCATGCAACACAGCTGATCTGAAGACTGACGTTAGAAATTAGATCCGCTCCACGTTTCAATGTCGCATTCCGGTCAAGACATCCCTGCAAATTTCACTTTCACGTGTCTGTTGTCATCCAGTACATCTGGCTGTTGTCATCCAGTACATTTGGCTGTTGTCATCCAGTACATCTCATTCTGCAACGCTTTGGATGTTTTGCCCCACTGATCAAACCTCTCAGTACAGTATGAACTTAGTACACACTGGTAGACACTGCTGGAGCATTATGGGCACTGCCCTCACTGCCCTCACACACACACCATTTACTCTACTTTTCATAGCCTGACTTCTGAAATGTCTTCTCAACTACCATTTTGCTACTTGAGTTCTCCTGTAGAACTTGTGCATAGCTACAGTATAGGCTATGCAAACATATAGAATGAGAGTAGGAGTCATCATTGAGTAGGTTGATGTTTATTGTCATGAGTCTTGTCCTGGAGGCAGAACTGAGCGATTTCCCCTTAGATGGCCCCTCAAATTTGGCTTTATTGTAAAAATTCATTAAAACATAAATGAGCTTTTTGGTCATTATTTAGGGTTAGGCATTATGGTTAGTGGTGTGGTTAAAGTTAGGGTTAGGTTTATTGTCAGATTTTATGACTTTGCGGCTGTGCCAGCTAGTGACCACTCTGCAGAGCTGCCTCCATAACAAGATTCACGCCAAAAAAAGCTAACCCGCTATCATTGACCTTGTTTACCATGGCGATGAGGGGTGCGGCCCCTATAATGCAGCTATGCAGCTCAGGGCAGACTGACATACTGTACTCCCACTGCTAATGGTTGTGTATAGATCCTCTCTCTTTCTCTCTCTCTCTCTCTCTCTCACTCACTCTCTCACACACACACTTCCCGTAAGGAGCACTTTCAAGGAAACCGTCTGGGAGAAATGGTGGTCCTGTTATCTTAGCTGTCCTTAATGATTGCCTGCCCCAAATAGTGGGGGTTCCACAGTGGATTCTCCTACCCCTGTGCTGGCAGGAGGGCCAGAGAAGCTGGGCAGCAAGGACAGAACCTCTGTGTCTCTATCTTATGTGGCGTCTGATGGTCAGGCGTGCAGCGGTTTAGTGGAAATACAAAGGCTCTCTCAGTAACAGAGCAGGGCTAATTTGATTTAGCCTCCTGACAGTCTGGCCTGCCAGTGTCCCTTTGTGTGTGTGTGTGTGTGTTTTAAGTGTGTTGTTCTTGTACAAGAAAACATGTGATTGAGTGTGTCTCTCTGTCTCTATGATTGTTGTTGTGGAGGGCTCTCAATTAAGGAATTGGGGACAGGTCACGTCTTGTTCTGCGATGCAGACTTGACTCTGTCAAGGGGTCAGGGTTCAGAGGTTAGGGGCCCCTCATCACACACTTGGCCCCCAATACAGAGAGGGTAAGGAGGCAGGAGGAGACCCCTGTCACTGGGTCCAGCAGAGGCCAGGGGGTTAAACAGGGGAAGCCTTTGAGTAACCCCCCCCATTCAGATTATGTATACAGATGTTTTGGGTGTGTCCATGTGCATATTCACGTCTATGATCTATGAATCAAACTTTTTAAAGATTTTGTTTGGTGGTGTAAATGCGATGACAGAATACTGTTTGTGAGTGAGATGAGAGAGAGAGAGAGAGATGGGTGTGTATTTGTTGTTTTAATGTTGTGTATATCTGCTTGTGTGTGTGTGTGTGTGTGTGTGTGTGGCTGCAGTGAGCTGAATGGTGCTCTGTCTCCATGCTCCTGTCAGATGTGGGAGCACATTGCCTACTCAGCCTTTTGTGAACAGCACGGTATTCTCAGGAATGTGTGGAACACCGAGAGAAAGAAGGAACACAGAGAGGGGAGAGAGAGACTTGGTGAGTCAGAGAGCAGAGTGACAGACAGATAGCAGCAGACAGATAGCCACAGACAGATAGGTAGCAGCAGACAGATGCAGAGTGACAGACAGGTAGCCGCAGACGGATGCAGAGTGACAGACAGGTAGCCGCAGACAGATGCAGAGTGACAGACAGGTAGCCACAGACAGATTCATCTCAACAGATTGAGAGGGAAAGTAGATGAGAGCTGCACCCAGTAACATAGCATGCACCTTACATGTACATTTTTGTCATTTAGCAGGAGCAATTAGAGTTAAGTGCCTTGCTTAAGGGCACATCGACAGATGTTTCACCTAGTCGGCTCGGGGATTAGAACCAGCAACCTTTCGGTTACTGGCACAACGCTCTTGCCCACTAAGCTACCTGCCTTACCACCTCTTTCCCTGCTACACCTACTGGTAATAAAACATACACATGGCTCAAAGTGTGTTGGGTCCTGCATGGCTCAGTTGGTAGAGCGTGACGCTTGCAAAGCCAGCATTGTGGGTTCGATTCCCGGGGCCACCAATACATTTGACATTTTAGTCATTTAGCAGACGCTCTTATCCAGAGCGACTTACAGTTAGTGAGTGCATACATTTTCATACAATACATACTCTATAAGTCGGTTTGAACAAAAGTGTCTGCTAAATGGCAAGTATTCTATAGTGTTTGTTCTTTCTGGGTGTCGTGACCTGGAGGTCCTGTTGGTACCACATTTACAGTGAGCAGAATGATCCCTCCCAGTGTGTCTCATGTCCCATAACTGGCATGTAGAAGACCTTCCAGTAGTAATTTTCTGAATGGGAAGTTTGGTATAGCACGGATCAGGGAGGATCCTCCTGGTTTGGGTATGGCAGATAATCAAAATGCTGTTGGAAGTGGATGAAGTGTGAGCTGTAGACAGTGAGTTACTCTCTGTCTGTTGGACCGATTTCCTAGTGGACTCACTGACCCCAATCAGCATTTCATCTATTGGTCTGGCTCTAACACATTCACAACACCACACACACTCTCGCTCGCTCACTCACACACACACACACACACACACTCTCACTCTCGCACTGCTGCAGGACATACTTATATACTGCACGTGTGCAAACACAGAACATGCTCATACACTGTCTCTGTCTCTTTCTCTCTCATCATGTGTTCTGTAATGCTTGTTGTCCCTGCAGTGAGCCAGTTAGCTTGTTCTGACAGGCTGGTTGACAGCGTGGAGCAGGGGGCTGGGATGAGCAGGCAGGCTGATGAGGAGATAAGGAGGCTGGGCAGAGATGGCGTGCTGAGCTGGGCTGGTTGCCTGGGGGTAGGGAGGGTTGGGTACTAGGGAGGATAGGAGAGGCAGGCAGGCGCCCCAGCAGAGCAGCCACACAGGCCCCGGGCACACTTCAACTACTCAATGTACTCCTCTCTCTCTCTTCAACTACTCAATGTACTCCTCTCTCTCTCTCGCTCTCTCGCTCTCTCTCTCTCTCTCTCTCGCTCTCTCTCTCTCGCTCTCTTCTTCACTCCTCTATTTACTGTGTGTATCAGGTCCTTCTGACACTCTTCCTTCCCTCTGTTTTTCTCTGTTCCCTCTTGGTGGACTCGTTTTTTTGTTTTCCCCCTTCTCCTTTCTCACTGTTTTGTCTCGTTCTGTCTTTCTCTGTGATTGGACTTACAGAGCCACACTCAAACCGTCTACTTTGATCTCCTCTGTACTGCCTTATTTGGAAATCTCTAAATGCTCACATTTTTCAACTTGATGTTTGTGTAGTCCTGGTAGGTCTCTTCTAAAGTGCTCAGTTGTCACGGTCTAAATGGCCTTTTAGGTGTATGTTGTAGACTGTATTCCATCTTTCCGTTCTATACTCAGTGTTGAGATGTAACTTGGCTTTAGTTTTGGAGCTGTACAGTATTCTGTCTGTTTGGTTTGGAAGAGCTCTGTCTGTCAGACTCAGTGTTATGCATCGGACTCTCTCTCTCTCATGCTATGTTAGAACGGTGTGTCACACAAACATACACACACTGTGTGGAATGGTGAATGCTCTAACTGGTTCACGAGGTCAGCAGTGGGAAAGCCTGCCATAGGCTCAACCAGAACACATCTGACACACCCACACACAGTCACACACACACACACAGTCACAAACCCAATCACAACACCCAACCACAAGGAAATTATAAAGGAGAAACGGCGTGTTGATGTTTATTACGCTCCACTATCACAGCAACTGTATCCCTTTCATCTGTTCATCTGAGAGTGAGACAGAGGGAGGCCATATGTGTGGTTGTGACTGGCGTGTCAACAGCCATGTTCCTATAGTCTCTGTGCTCCTCCTGGGGGGAAGGGAGAGACCAAATTGAGGCTCTGCATGCAGAAATATTCTCTGTGTACCACGTAAAACACCAAATAACGCATGCAGAATTAGTCCGATACCCGCTAATTATCCAAATCCAGAAAAGAGCCGTTCAATTCTACAACCACCTAAAAGGAAGTGATTCCCAAACCTTCCATAACAAAGCCATCCTACAGAGAGATGAACCTGGAGAAGAGTCCCTAAGTAAGCTGGTCCTGGGGCTCTGTTCACAAACACAAACAGACCCCACAGAGCCCCAGGACAACAACAACAACACAATTAGACCCAACCAAAACATGAAAAAACAAAAATATAATTACTTGACACATTGGAAAGAATTAACAAACAAACTGTGCAAACTAGAATGCTATTTGGCCCTAAACAGAGTACACAGTGGCAGAATACCTGACCGCTGTGACTGACCCAAACTTAAGGAAAGCTTTGACTCTGTACAGACTCAGTGAGTGTAAGGGATCGGGGGTGGCTGGGTCTAGACAGAGTCTGACACTTCCCCGATCTACAGAGAGGGGGAGTCATCAGACTCGATCTGGTTCACCTGAGTTCTGAGCACACCTGTCCGTAATTAGGGTAGGATATAAGGTGTGCTCAGAGGTTCAGTCGGTGCGAGGTATTGTTCCTTTGTGACTTGCTAAGCGTTTTTGGTTCTGAGAGAGAGAGAGAGAGAGAGAGAGAGAGAGAGAGATGAGAGAGAGAGAGAGGAGAGAGAGAGAGAGAGAGAGAGAGAGAGAGAGAGAGAGAGAGAGAGGAGAGAGAGAGAGAGAGAGGAGAGAGAGAGAGAGAGAGAGAGAGAGAGAGAGAGAGAGAGAGAGAGAGAGAGAGAGAGAGAGAGAGGAGAGAGAGAGAGAGAGAGGAGAGAGAGAGAGGAGACCGAGAGAGAGAGAGAGAGAGAGAGAGAGAGGAGAGAGAGAGAGAGAGGAGAGTGAGAGGAGAGAGAGAAGAGAGAGAGAGAGAGAGAGAGAGAGAGAGAGAGAGAGGAGAGAGAGAGAGAGAGAGAGTTGTTTGATTAACCGTGTATCCGACCTGTGCCTTGTTTGACTCCCCGAATTGCTTAATCCTCTGCTTGTCTACCCAGTGATTAC
This sequence comes from Coregonus lavaretus, assembly GCF_964263955.1. Lineage (NCBI taxonomy): Eukaryota > Metazoa > Chordata > Actinopteri > Salmoniformes > Salmonidae > Coregonus > Coregonus lavaretus. The sequence goes on along the minus strand of NC_140015.1, from coordinate 10,880,500 downwards.
CGTGCTCTGATCCTGTGCCTGTGCCCTCGACTACGACTAAGCCCGCTCCTTTGGTACCTCTGCCTGTCTATGCCTTGCCCGGGTTTTGACCACAGCCCGCCCGACCACGATTAAGCTATACCCTTGTCTGTACTCTAATAAAGCATCGCTATTCTGCGATTGGATCTTACCACTCTGTCCGAGTATTCATTACAGTGAGCATAGCCTTGCTATTGAGAAAGGCCGCCGTAGGCAGACCTGGCTCTCAAGAGAAGACAGGCTATGTGCACACTGCCCACAAAATGAGGTGGAAACTGAGCTGCATTTTCCTAACCTCCTGCCAATGTATGACCATATTAGAGACACATATTTCCCTCAGATTACACAGACCCACAAAGAATTCAAAAACAAATCCAATTTTGATAAACTCCCATATCTACTGGGTGAAATACCACAGTGTGCCATCACAGCTGCAAGATTTGTGACCTGTTGTCACAAGAAAAGGGCAACAAGTGAAGAACAAACACCATTGTAAATACAACCCATATTTATGTTTATTTATTTCCCCTTTTGTAGTTTAACTATTTGCACATTGTTTCAACACTATATATACATAATGTGACATTTGAAATGTCTCTATTCCTTTGGTGTGTAATGTTTACTGTTCATTCTTTTTTGTTGCTTATTTCACTTTTGTTTATTATCTATTTCACTTGCTTTGGCAATGTAAACATATGTTTCCCATGCCAATAAAGCCCTTTGAATTGAATTGAGAGAGCCTTGTATCTGACCTTTTATCTGCTGTATAGAACATGGAGACCTTCATGGTCTGCAGGGGCTGAATGCTAGAGGGACCCATCTCTCCGAGTCTCTGCCAGCCTTCGTCTTCTACCCACAGCTAAGCTCTCCTCTGGCATGCAGGAAAGGCCACTAACACACAGTGACAGAGGCTGAAGACACAGAAAGGCCATCAGGCCTGGCATATGTATCTCATCAAATTACACATGAAGATACAAGGCAGAGCCTGTGGCATATAGAACCGGCAGGGGTGGTGTGTACTGGTCTAGAACACAGACACACACACACACACACACACACCCACGGCTGGCTGGCTTGGCAGGACAGTGTTCATTCTAACAACAGGAAGGAGCGTGCAGCTCTACTGAAGATGAGACGATAGTGAGGACGAAGAGGGCTTATCCTACCGTTTACAAAACATGCCCAGGGAGAAGGACCTATCTGGGTGCCATCTCTGTGCCAATGGGGGATAGGGCACGGCTGGACCAGACGGTGGCTCAGGGGGGCGGTGCCCCGAAATCTCTGTGTCATCTCTACATTGTCTTATCAAAGTGTACAGTGTGGGTAGTGGGAGCTGCAGCAGCTTAAGTCCAGGCTAGCACAGCATAGCACAGCATAGCATAGCATAGCATAGCATAGCATAGCATAGCACAGCCATGTTTCTTCTCCGTCCTTGTTGTCCTTTCTCTCTTTTCTTCTCCGTTGGTCTGCTGTAGGGTCTCTTGTGAATGACAATGAAACTCCAGCTCTGAGTTTTGGCAGATGTGTTGACGTGTCACTTAATTAGTGACTGAGAGAACAGAATGTTGAATGGGGAAAAGCCTTGTGAAGAGAGAGGGCAGGGGGTTGTTAGAGTTTAGTGGTGTGTTGTGTTCTGTTCGTTGGCTGGGTGCTGTGCTGTTGTTGCTGTACCTCACTCCCTGGGAGGTTGTCCTCCACTCCAGCAGAGAGAGAGTTCACTGACTCTTAAGGGCTGATAGAGAAAAAGTGTGGTCTGGAGCAGTGAATGAAAAACAAAGAACTGAGAGAGATAGGAGGATTGGGGACGGTAGAAAGAGACAGAGCGAGAGACGTTTATGAGAGAGAGAGAAAGGAGAGTGAGAGGGAAGACATTTAAACATAGGCCTTTTCCCACCTAAAAATGGTGCTCACACCCACCCTGTGCTCAAGCTGTGTGTGTGTGTGATAGTGTGAGTGTGTTTGTGTGTGTTGGATATGTGTCTTCCTGTGTGTACAGTAAGGACAAGGAACTCTCCTCCATCTTTGGTGCGTGGTAGGAATGTAAAAGCCATCTGACCTCGAATGGAAACTCCAGTGGTGTGTGGTGTGATTGACAGACCATCTAGCTTGACTGTATTAACATTCAGACCTTGCCTGGCTTAGAGTATTATACACTCCATCCATCGGTGCGAGTCCTCCTCCATCTTGGCTCAATGCTGGCTCCGCTACGCCCATGCCTTTGGCCCACTGCCCAGTGTGGCTCCGTGATGAGCCTAGCAGGTCCAGTTTCAGTCTCTGCCCATGCCGCGGAGGGAAACAGAAACGTCATCCCCAGCCCAAAGTTATAATTTTCATCTGTTAATTACATAGAGGCTCAGATGGGCTAAATATACCGGCAGCCGGGGCCTGGAGTGGAGGAGGAGGAGGAGGAGGAGGAGGAAAGGGGCCCCAGCATCCCAACCCTCTACCCAGACACAGAGGGGGGTGGAGGGGGCACAGAGGCCTGCTGGAACCCTGTCGTTTCAGGAGCTCTACTCTGCTTCTGAAAACACGCTGGAAAGAAAGAGTGAGCGAGAGAAAGAAAGAAAGAAAAAAAGTCATTGCAGCTCTTTGCCAGATGTTGTCATTCCTCTGTTTAGGCTACATGGTACATGGAATACACACAGGGAGACGGATGTTAATGCTGGGACATAATCAAGGCAAGACAAGGTTCTGTACCTGACAAGACCAAGCTGCTGCCTCTCACTGCAACCTTCAGACAGACACTACTAGATGTAGACTCTAGTGGTGCAAGGGTTCTGGAAGATAATTATCTATAGACTTATTGACGGTTGTCATGGTGACTGGCGATAGTGAAAGTGAAGGTGGGAGCGTGAGTTAGTAGTTGGTTGTGGTAACGTTATTGATGGTTGTTGGGTTGAGAATGGTCATTGTGCCTGTCACTGTTGCTATGGCGACTCCAGAGATTGATGGCCTCCAGAGGTGTAGTAGCAAGAAGTGATGTTGATGGTCGTCAGGCAAGGTGGTCACCACGGTGATGGGCAGGGGTATGCAAGAAGAGCAGTCGCTGCACTCGTGGAAAAACGGAGCACGAGAGAAACAGAAAGAAACAAAAAAACATTTGAGGGTGTATTTTTAGGGCAGAATAATTTCACAGTTGAGTAAAAACAGGTCAATTTGGACACGTCCTGTCTCGTGCCTTTCCAGTTACCCCTTCATCTCTTAGATGTGATTGTCTTAGTGAACGTGACCAAACTCCTCATAAACAAGCAGCTTCAAATGAGGAACCAGCCACTCCTTAAGTAGGCTAAAGTGTATCGCTCTCTCTCCACTTAGTGTGTGGTATGTGCTGGGGAGATGGAGGGAGAGAGGGAGAAAGAGAGAGACAAGCCCAGGA